>NC_056727.1:301052449-301314949 GCF_019279795.1 Protopterus annectens | reverse complement strand
AACCTATCACACTGATGCATTTTGACTTCATCTGCAATATTTTTCAAATTTTCTATCAGATAACACCTTTTCAAAAATAGGTCAGTTATAAACTTTAC
Organism: Protopterus annectens; assembly: GCF_019279795.1. Classification (NCBI taxonomy): domain Eukaryota; kingdom Metazoa; phylum Chordata; order Ceratodontiformes; family Protopteridae; genus Protopterus; species Protopterus annectens. Next base: position 301,314,851 of record NC_056727.1, on the reverse strand, counting down.
TTCACGATCAAAAATTGCATCATCACTGATGATACGACTTACCCTGATTAGTTGGCTCCTGAAAATGTTTAATTTCGTATACCTTGGATGGGCACTATTGAAAGGGTCTATATTACATGATCGAAGAGTCAATTCATCAAATGGCATTTTACAGCAAAAATGCCATTCAGCGAACTGTTATAGTGAAATCATGGTATGGCGAAGATCAGAATATTTGCACTGTAGTGCGATCATGGAGTTGGTATATATATATGGGGGTACAGCCTCTATCAATAGCGAGTTTGAGGTTCAGCATTTTTGGCCTTTAGGCCATTCGACATTTAGACTATTTGGTGTTGTAATATAGACCCCTATTAACATGTAAAAACATTTTCTGAAAGTATTTTCCTGTATATTGCACTATGGAAACACATATTTGTGCTGTCCATATAAATGGAATGATTAAAAAATGTCACTTTCTCTTCCACACCACCAACTGTAAAGACAGATTAGTATTAATGTCGTAAACAAAAGTATAAAAATCACTTACTTCACCACTCCAAATAAAAAAACAATTAATCAATAAATCTCCTCTCCCAACAGACATATTAAAAAGATGGGTGAGTCTTTAAATAAAATAAGTTCCTACCAACATAGTACAATGTTAGCAAATTATGGTTCTACATTTGCACCCATGGCCACTCCAACTTTCTATTTGTAAATATCATTTACAAATATAAAAAAATTATTGTCTAGTACTAACTTCATTAACTTCTCACACAAAGTAACAGTAATGTCTAATTTATTCACTTTTGTGAGACAGGATTTCATAAATTCAGTGCCATCACCCACTTCTATAGCAGTATATAATGAAACATCAACTGTACATATTAATTTTTCTTTACCTCCAAACTGATATTTTCTTAACAGATCTAAAAAAAAACATGACTCTTTAACATAAAACTAATTTTGCTATGCTATGCTATTGTATTTAATATTTTGTCCAAATAATAAGAAATAGTCATCGTTTTATGTCTAAGACTAGACACAATAGGTCTAAACAGTGGACTAGCCTGATTTGTATGAATTTTCTGAATAGTTAATATTATACCTAATTCAGGCTCATCCACTGTCAAAAAATTCATATAATCCATAATCACTGCTTTTCTAATTAAACAAATAAAACAATTCATAATCAATTTTGTTAAAGCTATTAGCAACAGTACTTTTATTCACTTTTTCATAAAAAAACTATATCTGACAACATTCGTTTAATTTCAGATTTATAAACATCATCTTCCATAACTACTAAACCACATCCCTTGTCCATCTTCATATATTTAAGATGTTTGTAGGACCTCAAACACTTAATAGCCTCTGCTTGAGATTTATTCAAGTTGTATAACAGGACTGTGGGTTTATTTCTGTATAACCTATAAAAGTTCACTTCACTTCACTTAGCAAATGTATTGATGGTCGTGTTTAAATCATCTCTAACTATGAAGGTAGGAAATGTGTGGGTTCTGCTCCCATGCTTTGGAGTTAATGTGTCGTGTTTACTTACTTTTCCCTAGCAGTATAGTCTTTAAAACATTTTGTTCATACACATTAATTAAGCCACTGCCTAAGTAATACACTTTGGCTGGTTTAAGGGATTTACTTCGTTTTCTTTTTTGCTAGTGTATTGTAATGGGATCAGCATCTTTAATATTTGTCTATGTATGTGTGTGTATACATATATATATATATATAGATATACACACACACACACACATATATATATATATATATATATATATATATATATATATATATATATATACACATATTTTTTTCTGCAGGTCATTCTAGATTCTAGAATATGAGCATTAGTTAGATATTCATTCTTATATACTTATAAATCAAGCATTGCCCACAGGAAAAATCAGGCTCAAAACACAGTAAGTCAGGTAGAAATCTCATTTACTATACTAGATTAAGTGGAGAAATTAAACTCAACTAACTTAATAGCATAAAAACAAAATTCCCCTCCCATGCACATGCCTGCACCAAAGACTCAAAATAAAAAATTCTATCAGATTTAAAAATCCTTTGAAACACTTAGGGTAGGTTAGAAGAGTACTTGGGCATCTTCATGTAAACCACTGATTTTGTGAAATCTCCTCCTGGAAAACTAAATAAATATTGGTAGTAGCAGTGGCAGTGAAACTGATATATAGTTCGTCATGTAAACAAGCGTCCATTGTATAGCACATTGCTAAGATATGCACAAACAGTGCAGTTGTTGAGAAGATATGGAGAGGAAATTAAGTTACTAACATGACTGTACTTTATAAAGTCGATATTTCTTTATGTTATAGAAATATAACACTTTCAGGTGAGGGTAATACAGGCTTACCTATGGCCAGCTTTGTTTGGTTTTGGCTTTACTTTCATGACTAAACCCACCAGCCTTAATTGTACCCTGTATTGCTCATAAAAAAACCTTGCTGCATTACGTAGGAAAGCTTGTTCTGGTTGTTAACACACTGTCAAAAGGAGAAAAGTAGCAGATGTTGTAAGAATATTTATAACAAGTGAATGTATTTGGCAATAGCTACAAAAAAATTTATATCATCTAGAACTAGATAGTTCGTATCTCAGGAAAGCATATAATTGCATCAGTTCTGCTCCATGTAGTATTATTCTGTCACAGCATGGCACCGTATTATCTGATAACCAGACGCATTACTGTCCTCCCTTGTTTTCATACAGTGAGATTCAGACTTATTTGTGGAAAGGGTTCACTGATGCAACCGGTCTTCTTAATTGACTCCATTTTCCTAGATTGCCCAGATTTAGGTCTCTTATTTTTGATATATTCCTCATAAAGTTTTGGGTGTTCTGTCAGATAGCTAAGGACTGAAGTCACTAAATAATGACACATATTAGAGTTTCAGAACATGCATGCTAACATAAAACCTGTTATTCTAGCAACATTCTAAGTTTGTAACAACAATATTTAATATCTGTCTCTAATTTTGGACCATTGTTGCTCCATTAGTTTAAGCTTTGTCAAGATTTCTTGCACTAAGAGGTAGAGAGGTATGGCTGCATGTAATACTGGCTTTAATTCATAATACCTACTTGCTGCCAATTTAGTATCACCTTCCAGACTGCCAACAGGCTGGACAGCAATTGCCTAGGTGTGAGATTAAATAAATAAATGTGAGAAAATCTTTTCAAATGAACAAGAACAAAAACTTTTTGCATTTATTGTTCAGTAAAATGAATGTCATCACATATAATGTACTTAATCACTTCTGGATACCATAAATTCAGTACCATGATTATGTTAGAGTGGAATAAAAGTGCTGTGTGCGGTCTGCTTTTCAATGGAACAATGCATCCCTAAAACTGCATTACATATGTGATTAAGAAGAGAGTGGAATTGGTCCGGCAGCAATTAATGAGTTAAACCTTGTGCATATGACTCCCATAGGATAACCCAGATGTCTCTAAACAGCTACTAATACTCATTTATATTTGTTCAGCTATTCAGCTGCAAGGGAGGTCTACTTTTTTACAATCTGAATTTGCCACGTTTACGTCTCATACATACTTTTCTTAGATTTTTGTTTTATCATTTTTACAGCATTCACACACTGACATAACTGCATTCAAAGAATGGGCTTACTCTACTGCCTTACAGTCTGAATTCGCCATTTTTATATCTCATACATGCTTTCCTTAGATTTTTGTTTTATCATTTTTACAGCATTCGCACTCTGACATGACTGCGTTCAAAGATTTAACTTCTTTATTGCCTTGCAGTCTGAATTTGCCATGTTTATAATCTCATACATACTTTCCTTAGATTTTTGTTTTATCATTTTTACAGCATTCGTACTCTACCATGACTGCGTTCAAAGATCTAGCTAAGTCCCCAGATGAGGGAGCCTCATGTAGTGGGCCTCATTGTCTCCTTACTGTGGAACTATGGAGTGGCTTTACTGTAGAGTAATCCATTGGCACTTCAGTGAAGAATTTGTTGCACACCCTATTCCTCCCTCTCCTTGTGGTCAGAGCGAGCACACATTTTGCCAGTATCGTTCCTTCATATTTGCATCAAATGTGCATTTCGGTACAGTCAGTTCAATTGTAGTGCATTATGGTGCTGAGTAGAAATTGCGTGCTGCCCTAACAGCAGTCTCCTGTTGCTCACTCCCCTAGCAGCTGTGACACAGCATCAAGTCCTTGTTGCCTCCCACCCCAGCGATGAGCAGGCCAGCCTTTTCCTTTTACTGGCACACACCAGGATACACTACACTAATCCATTCACCTGGGGTAAAATCAAGGCTTTATCTCTTTCTGCCACAAACCTGGCCTTCCCTCAGACATTTGATTGTTTCTAGGGCATGGATTTTGCAGTTGTTAGTTTGGTTTGCATGCATAGTTTGGATGAATTTTCTGCTGGATTTTTTTAATTGGTACTAGCTTGTGCTGAAAAACAGTACTTAAATTATTATGGTTTTCCTCCTGGTGTTGTAGTGTGCATGTTTATCTTTGTTTGATGAAGCAAAACTTAACTTGGCAGATAAAATTTATTTATGAGTTACATTTTCTTTCTGTATTAAAAAAAAAAATCTAAACTTGTCTTCTAATCAAGACTTATAAAATATTCTTTTAATGGCTCTTTAATTGACATCACCAGTAGGATATATCATCCATTCTGGGGTTTCATTTGCATTGTCTATTACCTCTATTTTAAACTTCTTAAATCAGGTGACAATGACTAATTTGTGTGAGAAAGCGCTGTCCGTAGTATCTGCCCTGTGGGTTATTACATACTTCTGAACTGCAGTCTCATATTTAGAGCTCTGGTTATTTTTTTCTTTAGAGTAAGATGATAACAAAGGTTTACCTTCATAACAGCGGAACACATTGGTGCGATTGCTCATATGAGCGAATCGTAACCACGAAACTTAAAACAGCGACAGTTGTAAATGTTCGAAAATCAGCAAATCGAAACACCGATTCATTGATTTTCGAACATTAATGTTGAAAAAAAAATAGATAAAGTGTAATGCAGGGGGGCAAGCCCCCTCACACTCCCCTACTTTATTATTCTAACTCCGAGATTGCACTACAGTAGGGAAAGAAACCTTTTCCCGATCCCCACTATAGTGCAATCTGTCCCAGAATGTCGAATGTGCTATGAGAGAATCTCACTGTGCATTCGCTCATTGCACATCCGAACCATTTTCCATTCGGCGTTTGCAAACTGCCTTTCGGAAAATTGCTGTTCACCCTTGTGCAATACACACACGTAAAGGTAAGCCGATAACAAAATCATTTCACAGTGCCCTCTCTATAGTTACTTGAGAATCTGCTTAGTCATGTTTCCATATTTCCATTGTCCTGCAAAGTACCTGCTAAAGAAGAGGGTATTTAATTTTTCTATTTTATATAACATTTTATTATAAAGTTTTTTTTTACTATTGTTAGTATTTATTGTTTCTTTTTGATAACTCGGCACAAGCGAGGGTTTTTTTATCAACCTGGGTCATGTGTTCCAGATAGATTTGCAGTATGTAACAGTTATAAAGTTTCTTAACACTTTTTGTGCTTTAAAAGAAGTAAATGATCTGCCAGGAGAAATCTAGAGGCTGAGTCATCAAGGCATGTTTACACATTTGTGACAATCATCATCAAAGTATGGATAGGAATGCAACAGTCTAGACGGCAGGTGGGCATAGGGTAGGTGACTTGCGTTATAAGGAAGTTTCTCATGGGTGGCCTGCCTGCAATGAAGGCATATAAGAGAAACCTGAATATCTGTTCCCTCACCCTGTGTGTCTACTAATAGCATATTTTTTATCCAGCCTCATCAGATTTGAATGTACTGCTGTATTGGCCATATAAAAATTAAGTCCTTGCCCGTAGCACTTGACTATTTTGGAGTACTTGTTCTCTCTTACACAGTTAGTTGTGATGGACCCTTGTTTTACTTTGTGTCTGCAAGTCACTTCTGCTTATTGCAAAGTATTGCAATGAAAGGCAGTACCTTGACGTAAGTTGGTATTTCTCTCACTTGCTAGAAACACCACCATCAAGGATTTGATTAAAGTGAACTTCCTTGCTAATTCACAGTAAGGAGAAATTAAATATATTTTAAAGGGACAGCAAAGGTACTGCAAAAAATATGTTAGGAAACATGATGCTTGAGTTCCTCTTTCAGAAAAATACTTTTTTCACTTCATTAAAAGGTGGTACTTTTCAGTGCTGGTGTTTATATGTGGAATTCTGTAGTAAAACATTCTGTTGCCCTAGACTATGACAGGTATGTATGCTGATGCAAAGTAGACAGCCCCACATCTTCTGGGATTTGTGCAGTCTGTCATATAAAGTCTTTATGTTGCTTCTGGCAATAATGTTTGAGTGGTTATATTTAGTTTTCCATAAAGTTAAAATAATTTGTTTTCTTTAATCTTAGTTCTGAATTAGATTCCTCTTTGCTACACCTTCTTTTGGAGATGATGCAGAAGGTCCAGTTAAGTAAGTCATTCAGAGTAACACAGAAAGTAAGTGGAGCTTCTTAGAATCAAACAGTGAGGCGAGTTGACATTTCATTCTGATAATGCCTTTTCCATGCTTTCAGGCACATTTACGCAGCATTCCGTAGTTTCTGTGCTAGGTGTTGGGTGAAACCATTTCTCAGCTTACTTTTTCATTTCCTGAATTATAACATCTTTGTTATAGGAGAATACTGCTCCTCACTTGGATTATTCTTAGGACTCTACATTATATGTAATGTACAACTTGACAAGCCCTCCATATTGGTTGGTCTGTTTTCTTTCAGGACATTTAACAAGCTGTCTTGCCTTTATTTTTGTTACAGGAAAGCAACAGTGGGCGGTAGCTGTTTGTGCAGGGGCATGAGCACCTCAAATGCTTGCATAAGAAGCATTTTGCATTCTTAGATCTTCATCAGTTGCTAGAACCGGGTGTTACCTCTTTCAGGCGAATCCATTCTGGCTGGTGTGTTGTACAAGGTTTTCTGTCTTAGGCTGTTGTTATTACAGACAGAAATGTCTTGACCTTTACTGTTTTTCATATCACTTGTTGCATGAGCTGCAGTTATTGTAGTCATAGCAGCAAGGCCCAGAATATCCTCTTACTGAATGGTAATCTTTTAGGGAAACGTCATGTAGCAGCCAGACTGTGCCTTTCCTGTCTGTACTTTCTTCTTCACACCTTCCATCATTCTTACTATATGGTTTTGTAGGAACTTTCTGTGTCTCTGTCTGCATTTTATTTTATTTTATTTGGCACCTCTTATTTCACTTTAGCTTGTAAAGTAGAACTTTTGGCTGTAAACAAAAAGTCAAGTTAGAAGGAAGAAGGTTGTTAGAGTGATATGACATAAAGTTAACAATTGACAATGACCTTCTCCATTGAACTTCTGATCATAGGGTCATAGAAAGTTACTAGGCTATTGGGCCTGAGGCCCTTAAAAGGCTAGCCAAGAATTTAGCTCATGTTCCAACAAGTCAACACCCGATGACACTGTCCAGCAGGGACACAGGTGGAATCCCAGGGGTGTATTTTCTGTTCACCATCCAGTTATCCAGGTTGCGCTTAAAAAGGGTTAATGAGGTGCTCTGCTTGATCTGGAGAGGGAGTCTATTCCACAGAAGGGGTAGCCTCTGGGACATAAATCTGTCCAGCCAACAAGTCCTGTTGATGTCACAGACCAGGTTGAGATCGCACATGCTGGTTACGCGAGTGGAGCTTGACTTGCGGATATCCAGCAGTCCCATCAAGGCGGGGTCTGAGATTGCTTTGTATGCCAGACAGAGGTCACCTCTGAGAAGTCTGTAGAAGACTGAGTAGAGGGACAGGGCCTTTAGCCTATCTGTGTAGGATAGATGCTTGAGGCACTTTTTCCACTGATATCTAGGATCATTTTGAATAGTCTGAAGTACTCTCCAAAAAATTATATTATAATATAAAAATATTATAATTATAGTCAGTCCCTTCTGGCCCAGGCAACATTGGTTATTCCTTATTATGGAATCGGCTATGCGCAGTTACCACAAGCTTCCTAGCGGATTGTATTTACTCACATAAAACAAGGGAGTTTGATAAAGTCCAGTCTCAAACAGATTCAGCTGACTGCCTGGATGATTCATTTCTTTTAATACCTTTTAGGCACCTTGTTCAAGAGGGAGTGCAGCAGCTACTAAAGGAGGCAAAAAAATCCTGCTGCTAGGAAATCTTTATGTTAACGAGTAGAGAAGATTTTCTAGTCTGTGTCTGACCCTCAACTAGGGCCCTGTGATTATTACCTGTGGTTTTCAAACCTTTGTGTGAGTTACTTTTCAATGCCCTGTTTACCCTTTTGGAAGGGGTATTTATTGGCTATTTCAGCATGTCTGCTCATGGATCCTCTTCATTTCAGACTTTCCTCAAGCTGTTCTGCAAAGAAGTTTTTCTGTTTATATGTAAGGTCACATGTTTACTCAGGTGACCCTTTATTGGGATCCTTACTCTTTGCTGTGAGAGTTAAAGTATTTTTGTTTACCTATGAAACAGAAATAAGGGATGTTTGCCAGGTTTGGTGTAAATTCCCTACTCACCCATCCAGTGGACTAGGTTGATGAGATATTTTTTATGTGAATAGCAGCTCCCTGCTGTAGAGGGATAAAGCCTTGACTACATCACGTATGACCCCCAAGTATCACTTAGGTGCCCACAGTAGGGTGAGGAGGTTGACAGTTCTAGTTTGTGCCTTGGATGACACCTAATGGTACCACTAAGTGGTCACCCTGTGGAGTTCTTAGCTACAGTATGCAGTTGAAGGGAAATCAGCTTGTCGAGGCATGTTTCCCTGCAGGAGGCAAAGATTGTGGACTCAGAGGAGTTATTGAGCTGGAAGTGGTCCCATGGGGAAAGGGTATCTGACTCTGATGGGGGGGGGGTTACCAGACAAAAAACAATAGGCTGTAGGGCTGTTGCATAGCCCAAAGGTACCTTACTTATGTTTCATCACAAAAAGAGCAATTTTCTGTGAGGCTTTATGATCTGACTACCTGCAGTTTTATTTTTTTGTGATTTCTTTTCAAACAAATTACTGTTAGTAAACTACTTTCATGGTAAATTGTACTTTTTTAGGGGACCCTCTATTGTGGTGGTACACTGTGGGGTATCAGTTTGTTTTTGCTTTTGTTGCAATTTTCTTTTTAATCTTAGACCACATCCTTCAAGGTATGGGTGACTTCTTTGGTCTACACGTGGATTCGGGGGACTATGCACTCCCAGAATCCCCATTTCAGAAATATTTTCCGTAGTTGTATTCTCCCCTTTTGTTCCACTACTTTTAGCATTTTATATTGACTTTGTAGACTTTAGTGTTCTTCTTGCTTTGAGTTAAGAAAAACTACTGTTAAAATAATAATTTATAGACGCAAATGTTTCTTTCTTGTTTCTAGGAATCCAAACCTATTTATGACAGCAGCCTTAAAGCAGAGACCATCAGAAGTATTAAAACTGTATTCCAGGAATCAGCTGTGATATTTAAAATAAGGTGTGAATGTTTATTTCAAAGACAGTAATTAGATCTTGGTAATTAGTTCCCTGTGGGCAAAACTGAGATTTTAATTTCTCCAGAAGAGTGTAGGATGCCATTTGAATGGTAACTTTAAAATAAATGCAATTTTTAATAAACAATGAAAAACATCATCAGACATTACATTTTGAATACACAACAGCCTCATATAGTACAGTACAAATTAACCCTCTTATGTCTAGGTTTATTTTTCAAACACAGATACAGTTTTCTCTGAGACACCAGAGATTTTTTGATATTGATAAGCAGTTGTATGAGATTCAGACATGCTGTAATATGGCTTTTATACCTCAAAACTATCTAAACATCTCTTTACATGGACATGAAAGGAAATGTTTGGCATCTTTCATGAATATTATATAGGTAATTGTTTACTTAATAAAATATGACTTCTTTACTGATTACTGATGCATAAGGTTTAAAGAAGTTGTCACTGGTGTTTGATGTAAAGGAGCATTGGAGAGAGAGAGAGAGAGAAATTATCACAGGAAGACATTTTTACAACAGGTCGAGTTCCATTCATAGTACAGCATCAGTACGATTCTGGCTGATTGATTTCCTTCTAACTTTCCTAGACTTTGAGGCACTTTTTTCTGTTTTAGCCCTTTGACCACTCTGTAACTATCAAGCTCCTATCCTCATTGAACTTTCAGCATGTGAGACAGAGGGTGTGGGAAGTGACCCTCAGAGCTAGCAGGCTGTTTTACTGCATGGAGTCAGGATATTGTCTTCCACACTTATCCTTTCACCTGTTGGCTGGCACATGCGGTACATTGCTTGCTTTGAAGTGGTTTTCCTGAAATGTGTGCTGCCAGACACTTGTCATGCTTAGCTAAACAATGAGTAAGTTCTTCACTAGATCTCTGTTGTAGTCCTTATATATGGGACATAACCTGTCAGGGATGCCATACATCTGGTCAGTCTGCAAAGCTTCATGTACCTTTCTCGCTCACAGTATGTTTGCCAATAGCTTTGGTGAATGTACCAGTATAACATGGGTATACAGACGCACAAAACTCAGACCTTTCCACCACCTGGAAAGGGAGAATGAAGCCTGCTGTTTCGTCAAGTCTTGACAAAGAGAAAACAGAAGCATATCACATGTGATGATAGGAGGTACTGCCAGCCATGCCAGGAGAATTAGGGCAGTGGATGTGTGACACGTGCCAGCACTACTAGCTGGAATTTTGTAAATAATTGTATGTCATTTGTGTGACCAACTTATTTGTGCAGATGCTTGTGCTAAACATGTATATGTGAGGTTTGCTTGTGTTGAAGTGTGCCAACGGTATGCTCTGCTGGAGAGAAAAGAAATGTACATGCATTATGGTAACTGTTTAAATTTATACATTGTAACAGCATATACTGGAAGCAAAGAGGTTAATATTAATTCACCTGACTTTGCCTAATATTCTTGAGACTGAATTACTTTATGGGTTAAGCCATGGGGATGTTGTCTCACAGTTATGAATGGAGCCAGAGACACAATGTCTGTGCTGGAGAATGGCTTGTAACTCCTGTGGGAAAAATAGAAGTGTTGTATGGTTGTATGATTTCCAGGAGATCTGAGCAGAGCTCTGTCTGCATGTACTATGGTAACACATGGGTACTAGAATTAGCTTCTAGTGTTGGTAAGTGTGGGAAACAGTCAGATGACCAGATGTGATGTCACTGTGTAATAAACTCTGAAAGAATATTTAGTTATTATACTGAGAGATTTCTCAGTCAGACTGAGCATTCTGTATTGGATTCGACAACAAGGACCACTTACCCATCTTGCCTTGTGGTAGTAAGTAACTTAACTAGGGAACAATAATTCTTTTAGATTAGTCAGGAAAATATAGTGAGATTAGAAATACTGCTTTCCTATAACTGTGTGAAACTTTCCATCTGTGTTATTTTTAATATGTCCTGTGGCTGAAACTCTGGTGTTTATTGTAAATAGGTATTTAGTATTTTCTTTTTCTTTTATTATTTATTATTAAATATATTTAAAATTTTCATTGTGGCTGGTCCTTTTCATTAAATATTTAAGCTTTGAGAGTATTTGCATATATTTATTTGGTGATAACTGTGGCCACTTCTAAAAGCCTGGCTGTTTGGTCAATATTACCATTTATATTAATACTAATTTCACTCAGAATAATTGGGTGACTTTACAAGAGCCATAGGTAGCTGGCTTTGTATTGCTTGTTGGCAGTGATTACTACCTTATAGTCTGGGCAGAAGGGGGCATAGCGAGTAAACCTGTGCCAGCATTTCCTAGATGTGCATTCGTGCACGCACGCTTGTGTGTATATGTGTGTTTGTGTGTGTGTGTGTGTGTGTGTGTGTGTGTGTGTGTATATGTGTGTGTGCGTCAGCTACCTGGAGCAAGGACATGAAGCACTGGTTTCACAGAGAGAGTGGTGCAGGACTTGGCTTGCGCACTTGGCTGAGGACTTAACTTTACCAGTGAGGAGTCTTACTGGGGACCTGGAGGGAGACAGCCATAGAAACCCAGACCCCAGGCTGAGTCTGTTCCCTATGTGCTGTTAAGGGAAATTGTACTTGATGCAGAGAGGTCTGCATCTGTGTTCCAGGTGGGCATCCCCCTCTGGTGTTGATGGTAGGGATTTGGACTAATTGATTGCTGTCTCAGAGTTGGGAGACATAACATACTGGTGGAAGTGGTGGGACCATCACATATTGGTGAAAAGTGATGTGGATATTGAACCAGTTATCACTGAATGTGCACTCTCAAGCAGCCACAAAGTAGACATTCAAAGTTTCATGTCATAGCAGTTTTATTCATTTATTTATTTGTTAGTTTAGTTTAGTCAGGAAGAATGTCAGCAGAGGATTATGGCAAACTGGCAAAGAACCATTTGGGCAAGGTGTGAGAAGTGAAAGGACTGGTGTATGCCAACCTGATTAAAGAGGAAATGATTTCATCATTAGTCACACCTTAGACCAGCATCCGAGAGGATAACCGGTCTGGTGATAGGAATTTACAGCCCTCAGAAACAGGTCAGATTAACTTTTCCTCAGAGGACTTAAAAAATCCTTCTCGAGTTAGAGACTTGAACTGGAGGCCAACTATTTGGAGTTAGAATCAGCAGAGACACTGTGGCATTTGGAAGCTGAAGAAAAGGAGAAACAGATGGAATTAGAATCAGCAGAGAGACTGCAGCATTTGGGAGCTGAAGAAAATGAGAAGCAGCATCAACATGAGAGGGAGATGCTGACTGTTCACCAGGGTCATGGAGGTAAATGGGAAGGGAATAACCGAACCTCAGAATCAACAAAGATCAGTTAATTTATTCCACAATTTATAGAGGGTGATAATTTTGATAGTTTCATTTATATATTTGAAAGAGTATGTAAAGAGTATAATGTTGACCAAGGACTCTGGGTACAGTTCCTGACCTCTTATGCCATGGTAAAGCTGTAACTGTTTCTAAATTGTTCGATATTAATTATTTAAACTTTGATACAGTAAATAAATGTTTACTTGAATGCATTAACACCCAAAGCTTACAGAAAAAAAGTTTCATGAGCATAGAAGCAAGGCAAATGAAAGTGTGTGTGATTATATTGTTGAGTTATGCACGTATTTTCATAGATGGAGAAGTAGGTGTCAAGTTATCACTTTTGAAAGACTGTCAGACTGTTTGATGAGGAAACAAGCCAGTAGCACTTTGCCTGAGGACATGAGAATCTGGTTGACAGACTAAGAGTGCAACTCTGCAGATGAGCTAGGGGAAAAAAGGTGATCTCTATTTAGGAAGCAGGGCATCACTGCACGGGAAGGGGATACCCAGTGCTGCACATGGATATAAGGAAACCCATGGTGGGCAGCCTAAACTGCCATGACAGAGTCCACCATTAACAAGGGAAGCCACTAGTTAAGGTTCACAGCCAGGATCAAGGGTTAAATGTTTGAAATATAACCAGTGGGGCCATGTAGAATATAGATGTCCATGGACACAAGGTGGGGAAACAACAGGGGTACAAAACTATCACAAGCAGTTATATCCTATCTTAGTGGATGGAAAGCAGGCCACTGCTAAGAGAGACACAGCCTCTGACATAACCATTGTGAAGCCTGTGGTGGTTAAAGAGGAACAGTACTTGCTTGGGCAGTCATTTCCAGTCATAGCTTTAGGAGGGACTCCATTTCAAATGCCTGTGGCCAGGGTTCACCTTGACTGGGAGGGTGGAAAAGGAAGCAAGCAGGAAGGTGTGTTTAAGGATATCCCTGCAGACATCCTGATAGGGAATGATTTTGATAATGCAGTGCTTTGTGTGCATGCAGTTACATACAGCCAGGCTTGGAGAGAGGCATGTGGGTTTGGTCGCCTGGGGGAGACCTAGACGGACACCACGCCTGAAACCAGGGCTGTTGGTGTGGCTATTTCTGGGGGGGAGCTACCCTGTAGCAGTGATCCTGAAGGTACTGATGTTCCCTTGAACAGAGTGACTGCAAGGGCAGAGGTGAGTGGTGGTACCCAGGCTGACAGAGGCTTGAGGGTGGTAGCTAGGGAGGCAGCTGATTCTCAAGGAAAAGGGGAATCTGTATACTGGAACAAAGGGTTACTGTATAGAGAGTGGACCCTTGAGGGAGTGCTAGAGGTGAGGTAATACAGCAGATGGTAGTACCTAGAGCCTACCATTTCACACTTCTAGCCATAGCCCATGACATTCCTTTTGCAGGTCATATGATCATAAAGCATACCAAAAGACATATTGTGCAGAACCTTTATTTTCCTAAGATTTCAAGGAATGTAACAGGGTATTGCATGACCTGTGAGCAGTGCCAAAAAGTAGGCAAGGCAGGAGACAAGGCCAACGCTCTTTAGGTGACTTTGCCTGTGATGGAAGAGCCATATCAGTGGGTAGCTATTAATACTGTAGGGCTACTAAGTACCCCAAGTTCCAAAGGGAAGACGTATATCCTGGTGATAGTAAATGATGCTACTAGATAGCCTGAAGCAGTGGCTTTGCCCTCCATTGAGTCGCAGAAGGTGGCAAATGCTTTGCTAGAGATTTTCAGCAGGGTAGGTTTTCCAAGAGAAATACTGACTAACAGAGGTGCCAGTTTCATGTCAGACCTGCTGGCTTGTCTGTGGAAGCAGTGTGAGGTGAAGCACCTAAAGACCACTCCCATCAATCCCCAGAATAATGGTCTTGTGGAGAGGTTAAATTCTACACAGGCATCTGCAGACCAGTTTAAGAGAGAGCGGGACAAATATTTGCCCCCTCTTCTGTTTGCTTACAGAGAGGTATCCACAGGTTTTTCACTCTTTGACTTGCTGTATGGGCATAGGGTGAGGAGACCTTTAGATTTGATTCATGATGAGTGGGAGGGTGCGTGTGAATCCCACAAGGAGTCTGTTGAGGCATATATCCTAAACCTCTGGACAATGCTTAGGGAACTTAGAGAACCTGACAGGAGTCCAACAGCAGAAAGAGGTCTGGTATGACAGGAATGTTCAAGCCAGAGAGTATGCTATATGGAAGGAGGGTATGATTTTCATTCCTGTCAGACACAGTAAGCTGCAGGCAGCTAGGTAGTGACCCTACAAAGTGGTAAGTAAGGTCACTGATGTTAACTACTTGGTAGAACTGCTAGGCAGGAAGGAGGGGCACAAATTATACCATGTTAACATGATGAAGCTTTACCATGATAGGGAGGCCCTGGTGCTAAGTATTTGCATTAGGAGGCAGGAGGAGTCGGGGGGGGGGGGGTCTATGGCTACAGTGAGCCAGCCAGCAAAATTTCAAGTTACTGTGGTGGAGCCCAGGGTTGCAGGCATATGATATGACAGTGCAGCACTGTAGTGAGGTCAGCAATGCAAAGGCAGATGAAATCTCAAGACAGGATATGGGGTAATGTATTCTCAGATAGGCTTATTTCTCTCAAGCAGCATTTCACAAGGGGCACTCAAAATAGTAGCTTGAGTCTTCAAAAGTGGAAGAGATGTGATGATAGGAGGTACTACCAGCCATGCCAAGAGAAGTAGGGCAGTGGATGTGTGATGTGTGTCAGCACAGCTAGCTGGACGTTTGTAAATAATTGTATGTCATTTATGTGTCATACTGATTTGTGCAGATGTTTGTGGTGAAAATGTATTTGTGAGGTTTGTTTGTGTTGAAGTGTGTCAATGGTGTACCCTGCTGGAGATAAAAGAAATGTACATGCATTATTGTAACAGCATATACTGAAGTGAAGAAGTCAATCTTAATCCCCATGACTTTGCAAATTATTCTTGAGATTGAATTACTTTATGAATTAAGCCATGGGGAGGTTGTCCCACAGTTCTGAATGAAGCCAGTGGTTGTACTGCAGAATGGCTTGTAGCTCCTGTGGGAAGAAGGGAAGTGTTTTATGGTTGTATGACTTCCAGGAGATCTGAGCAGAGCTCTTTGTGCATGGTAACACATGGGTGCTGGAATCCTGTCAGCTTCTAGTGTTGGTAAGTGTAGGAAACAAAGTCAGATGACCAGATGTGATGTCATTGTGTAATCATCTCTGAAAGAATATTTAGATATTATATTGAGAAGTCTCTCAGTCAGACTGAGCATTTTGTATTCTGTCTTGGATGCAACAACAAAGACCTCTCACCCATCTTGCCTTGCCGTAGTAAGTAACTTAACTAGTGAACAATTATTCTTTTAGATCAGTCAGGAAAATATTGTGAGTTTAGAAGTACTGTTTTTCTATAACTGTGTGAAACTTTCCGTCGGTGTTATTTTTAATATGTTTTGTGACTGAAACGCTGATGTGTACTGTACATAGATATGTAGCACTTTATTTTTCTTTTATTAGTTATTATTAAATATATTTTTTCATTGTGGCTGGTCTTTTTTAGAAAATATTTAAGCTTTAAGAGTGTTGGCATATATTTATTTGGTGATAACTGTGTTCACTCCTGAAAGGCTGGCTGTTTGGTCAACATTACCATTTGTATTAATATTAATTTCACTCAGTATATTTAGGTAGCCTAGCAAGAGACTTGGGTAGCTGGCTTTTTAGTGCTTGGTGGCAGTGATAACTACTTTATAGTCTGGGCAGAAGGGGGGGTAGCTACTAAACCTGTGCCAGTCTTTCCCAGGTGTGTGTGTGTGCGTGTGCAAATCAAATCTCAAAGTGTTTGTGTGTCAGCTACTTGGAGCAGGGACACAAAGCACTGGTTTCACAGAGAGAGTGGTGGATGACTTGGCTTGGGCACTTGGCTGAGGACTTAACTCTACAGCTGTACCAGTGGGGAGGCTTACTGGGGACCTGGAGGAAGACAGATATAGAAACTCAGACCCCGGCCTGAGTGTGTTCCCAGCAAAGTAACTGAAGGTAAATATTGTACACCAGAAGAGCTAAGCTAAGACTTTTATTTATTAGGAGGGTAGGGTAACCATACTCATTTTAGCTCTTGTTTTACAGTGAAAGTAGTTCTGTAGGTTTCATTGCTGTGGCAGCTAACTTCAGAACTGTTAAGATCGTTAGCATGCTTTCTGTGTGCATGATTGACTCCCATCTGGCCAGACGTAACATTTCAGGCATGACGGTGTGATAATACAGCTCCTGTAATACTAGCTGTGCAACATTCACCCAGTGCTCCTAATTTAGGGGGCTTTAGTTCCCCCTGAACCTCCTTTATTTATATATACTAATTCCATGGTCACACAGCCACAGGGAAAGGAAAAAAGTCTTATGGGGCCGAATATTAACAGATGTAGAGGAACATGATGTCAGTGAAATGAGATTTGGGAAATAACACATGAGGAATCAGATGGTGACCACTCATAGGGAAGGCCTGTTGAACTGATATTGTAATTCACCATTGAAAATATGTGTATATGATTTCTTGTGGTCATTGTCAGTGTGCATGTATTTCTCCTTAGTTTAAATTATAGTTTTCTCCATTGCAGTATGGGTTCTGAATGACGGCTTCCATGTCCTGTTAGCTATTTTGGTGTCAGGCATACATAGCATAAATTCTGTAATTGTAATATATGACAGCTGGAGTTGGGACTTATGCAGCACAGTGGCATTGAAGTGTAGAGGCCCATGATGATTGGAGTACATAAGACCCATAGGTATAAAAAGGTCTTCAACCAGAGCATGCAAAGTTGTTTGTTTGACATTGCTCTAAAGATGAATACACGTATCATTTGTCAATTAAAGTGTTTTTGCATGATTCAGTCCATTATCATGACACTATGACAGACAGTTCATTTGTGTAATGTGCATTGACATGACAACGACTCATGATAAAACGTATTAGTAGATCCTTGTATTCTGTTAACAGAAGCTGGAAATGTATCAAGGTTTTCATATAGTAATGTTACCTAATATGATTGAGTTTGTTGAGTGACAGCACATCAGTTGTCCATTTCATCTCGTGACATCACAGGCAAACCACATACTTCCCCATACATGGGACTCTGTCCTTTGCACACCCTTATTTAACAAATTATCCTCTGATGTCACACAGCCATGGATGCAGTTATAAAATCCATCTCTGTCTTAAAACAGACCATAGAGTTACTAGTGTCATACTCTTTTCCATCCCATCACAGGAGGCCACCAGAAATAGTGCTGCTGATGTTATTTTGGTTTTAATTTGGAATTTGTCATGGACTCAATTGGTTGAAATTTGTCATGAAACCAGTATATTTTCCTGCTGCACAGTTAGTTTTACTATCTGGAAATAACCTCAGCTTTACCTAGTGTTGCAGAGTACCTTTAACCTATTTTATGTTGTTCCAGAACTAGAAGTCAGAATTTTCTGGATTTGAAGCAGTCACATTTTGTATTTGAATTTTTCCCGGGTATGTTTTCATTTCACAAACGCTATGCAAGTTGAGGTTTGTTTAGTGTTTAGGAAAGAGGGAGGTTTTAGTATTGTGTTTATGTAGTGGGAGAAGCCTTATTAACTGTGATGTAAGTTTGTTAAAAGACGTGTAGTGAATTGTTTGAAGCAAGGAGTATATAAGAGACAGAGCAGGGCTGTAGTTTGATTAAGAATTTTATATATTTTAGAAATGGATAATTCTGAGCAGATTTCATTAGGGAGACAGCACATTCTAAGATAGAAGCAGTGATACTGAAGCAAAGAGAAAGAACAATAAAGTGAAATATCCAGTTAAAATGTTTGTAAGTGAAATGCATTGTTAAAAGAGACACCAGGTAAATGGATAAGGAATATACTTGCTGTGGAATTAGGTCATTTCATGGTGGCAAAACTGACAGCTTGTGATTATAGGCTAGTAATACTTCATACAATTTATGTCTTCATTAATTTGTTAACCAGGTAGGAGTCTGGTTCATGGATGCTTTTCAGCCATGCAGTGAGTCATTTTGAGCCATTTCATAGGGAGATATGAGTTGCATGCATGTGTATGTACAAAAAACTATTACTTGCATTTAGAAATAATTCACTAGTAAGTCTTGATGTAGATGCATTATAAAAGAGATCATTGAAGCTGAGTATGTAAACAGTTTGTAAGAGCAGCACGTATAAATTCTGTGTACATTTCATATCACTGATGAGTATGTGCAGATGATGTAATCTCATCTGAATATAGTAACATGATGTAGGAATGCTGGTCTGAGGTATGGTCATAAACTAAGACAATAGGGAGGCATCTAAAAATTTTGTGATTCTTACTGAGGACAGAATTGTGAAGTACAGGGGGAGGAGTCTTAGATAGGAAGGAACACTAATGACCATTAGTTGTAACGAGTTAATAATAAGATGTCGACATGAGATTCACGTGATTTTAGGATTTTTTTTTCCTGGACTCTTCAGATGATTACAGTTACTGGTGAAAATAGTTAATAAAAACAGTGAATAGGAGAAAGTCAACAAAAGACAGTTGTAGGGTGCCATTGCAAATATGGACAGAGGAGAATGTGCATTTGAATAGGATTTTCATGGATCAAGTAAGTATCCAACTAATGATCCAGTTTTGATGTTGCCCTGAGTCCAGAAATAAAAGGGATAGATAGAAGGTTGAAAGAATAACTGAAACCTTTAGAAAATCTGACAAAAAGGTGCATGTGACAGTAGCCTGTGGCTCATTGTTGTATATATTTACTATATTAAGAGTAAGTAAAACAGTAGTCATTCCTTGGCCACACCTGTGGCCACTTTGCTTATTAGATAGCAGGTCATGCTTGTTAAGATGTCTTGTTAACTGTTTTGGAATCAAAGATTTAAACATTTTGGAATGAAACAGGATTATATAAATGGCACAAGCTTTCAAGGTAAGGATTGTGAACCAGAGTTGGGTGGTGTTTTTTTTTTTTGAAAACAACTTTATTAATTTTAAAATAGAAACAAATATTTACATAAGATGTTCACAGATATTCAACTTGAATTAAAAAAGAAAAAAAAAAGAAAATATATTGAACAAACATAACTAAAGTATTTACAAAGATGTCCACAAATGTACATTATATGAATTTTGGTATACATTAACAATTTTATGAGTTAACAGATTGTTTTTCTAATAAACAGTGTAACTCTTTCCACATGTTATATGAAGACATGTTCCTGATGGATCTTGGTTTAATAGTCAATAATTTTAAGTGACAAACTTCAGTAATAAGGTTTTTAAAGTCTAAGAAAGAGGGGGAAGTATCAGATTTCCAATTTCTTGTTTTAACTTTTCTGGCAACAGCTAGTATACACCAAACCAAAGGATACTTATCTTTCTTAATGTACTCAGGTATTGGTGTGTTAAATAGAATCATATATTTTGAAAGTGTAAAGTTGTCTGAAAATAAGGCTTGAAGAAAATTATTAATGTTCTCCCAATAATTTTTTAAAACTATGCAATCAAAAAACATATGTGACCAATCTGCCTTCACTTCTATTTTACATCTCCAGCAAACCTTGTCCTTTTTGCTAAATTTATTTATGTCCTTTTTGCTAAATTTACTTATTATGTACGGAGTTAAAATGATATATACATAAATTTCCATGTAAATAATCTCCATTTAATTGAAGAAGTGGTCATTTTAGCTTATTCTAATATAGTTTTTTATCTTGATCATTAGGTTGATAGTTATTGATTGTAAAACATATCTCCAGTACCTCTCAGGATAACTATTTGTTTAATTTCTAATCAAATTATATATATATATATATATATATATATATATATATATATATATATATATATATATATATTTAATAGGACATGTATGTTGTGTGTAGAGAGTCAGATAATGCAAATGTTTGGGTATTGATTTTTTTAATTATTGGTGACATTAGATCAAATCTGTTTAAGAGAAATTGCCTACAAGCTTGTATTTCTAACCATAAATGTTTATGTTAAATTCAGCTGTCAGATTGTCTGTAGATTTCAGTTAATGTTTTACCATCAACTGAGAACAATATATTAGGTTCTTATCTTTAATTAGTGACATTGTTGTGTAATAATAAGAAAAGGTAACTCCTTGAGCAAAGGCAATAGAGAAAAAAAGAAAAATTAATTTATAATAAAATTCCTAAAATTGTTTAAGAGAAGTAGCATATAATTAGATTTATATATGAGGTGAGTGTATGTAGCAAAAAAGTATTTTAATAACCAAATGAATGAGTTATTTACTATTGATAATTTGGGTCTATATTACATTGACGAACGCTTAAATGTTCGAATCTCCCTTTAGTTTTTTTTGTTTGAGTTTTATTTTTGTTTTAATTTTTGAAGATATTCAAACACTTAAATGTTCGATCTTTAAAGGTCGACCTTTAGAGATTCGAACATTTAAGCGTTCGTTTATCTAATATAGACCCGATAATTTGTGGGTGTTAAAAGTATTATATGAATCGCAAGATAATATCTCTAAAAATGTTTTCCATTTAGCAGTATAGTCTGTATCTATAAGAAGAGATATAGATTTAATTACAGATGAAATTGACTATAACTCCAAATTAGATAAGCCTATACCCCCATTAGACCAGTCCCTCATGTGATAAGTTAATGCTACTCTGGGATTATTTGGAAACCATAAGAATTTTAAGATCATAGAATTGAAATGTTTGATTATTGATTTGGGAGGGGGTAACTATATTGATTGTAAAATATAAATTATTTTTGGAAGTAAAGTCATTTTTATAATTGAGAGTTTTTCTTCCATAGTAAAAGGGAGCTCGTTTCAGTTACTTATATGATTTTTGTAGTAAATAGACTATGATTATAGTTTAAGTGGATGATAACTTTGGTGTTTTTAGTAAGTATTATTCCCATATATGTTGTTTGTTCTGCTTTTGCTAAATATTTTATAAATTTATTATCTAATTTATAGTTATTTGTATAAATAGGGAGTAATTTTGTTTTATTATTATTAAAGATCAGTCCAGATTTTTTGAAGGTTTTCCATGGTTCTAAAAACAACAGAAATGGAAGAATTATTTCCCTTCAAGATAATAAGAATATCATCAGTGAATATCTGTATTTTGGAAGTGTCATTAGAACTTAACTTGTAACCCTCAATATCTTGATCCATCCTTATTATGTTAGCCCAATGTTCCATTATTAAATAAAGAGTAATGAGGATAAATGACAACCTTGTTTGGTCCCTTTGGTTATTGGTATTTTTTTTTTCAAGATACTAGTGCGTATTTTATATAAGCTTGACTTCCTTTATAAAGATGCGCGATAAAACTTATGAAGTTACTAGATAATTTTAATTCTTCCGTTAGTATGATTAAATAATCCCAGTTAACTGAGTCAAAGGCACAGTTTATATCAAGACTTATTAATATTAAATTTTTGTTTAAATTCTTAGTAGATTAAATCAGAGTAATAATTATTTCTATATTATCATATGCATTTCTGTTTGCAATAAAACTTGTCTGATCTCCCACCACCAGTGATGGGAGAAATATCTTTACTCTCTCTGTGTATATGGACATAAACATTTTGTAAATGATATTTAATAGAGAAATTGGTCTGTATGAAGAACATTTTAAGGGGTGCTTGTTAGATTCCAGTATTGGAGATATAAAGGTATATTTCCAAGAGGGTGGAGTAATAGTATTGTTTTTGATAGATAGTAAAAACTTTATGAAGTAAAATTAATTGGACATAATCTTGTATATTTCAGGAATAATTCCATCATTACCAGCTGCTTTATTTTGTTTTAGTTTAATAATTTGATTTTGAAGATCAGTGAAAGAAGTAGGTTTATCCATAGATGCAGTTTCTTTTTCTGATAATTTATTTTAGTGCATCTTTTAACTAAGGATTTAATCCCTTCTTTTGAATCTACAATATATATTTTCTGATTAATATTATGAAAGAAGTCTTTAAATTCTATTAGAATATTTTATATGCCAGAGACCATCTTTCTTTTTTTAGGGGAAGCTTACTAAGTCTTTTAGTTTTGTTAGCCAGTATATTTAATGATTTAGGATTAGTTGAAAAGTTTATGAATTTAAATTTCTCTAAACTGATCATAGTTTTATGATTTACTATCTCTAAATATTTATTATTTAATTAAATTATTTCTTCTTCATTTTCTTTTTTATCTTTATTTCCCTTGTATTAAGTTTTAAGTTATCTAGTCTAATTTGTATGTCTTGCAATTCCTTATCCCAAAGTTTCTTTTTTTATTATACCAGTTGATAATTTTCCCATATAAATAGGCTTTTAATGCATCTCATATATACATTTCAGAAGTGTCTGCAGTGGTATTTAAAGTCAAGAAATTTTGAATTTCTGATGTGAAAATTTTTTTAAAGTCTTTTAGTTTTGTAATTTAAGCAAGGATTCTTTTAATTTGAATGTTACATGTTGTACTGATTATTAACTCAACGGTTATGGAATTGTGGTCTGATAGAGGGCAAGAAATTACCTTTGTTTAATTAGACTATTAATCAACTCATTAGAAATAAGAACTTTGTCTATTCTAGAGTGGGTATGATGTCTATGAGAGTAGAAAGTAAAAAATAATAAGTTTGGTTCGGCATAGGTATTAATATCTTTAAGAAGATATGAATCAGTAAACTCCATCAATAGTTTGACTGATGATGAAATCCTTCTTTTACCAGTAGTGTTTGTGTCATTATCATTAATATACAATTAAAGTCCCCTGCTATTATAATGTTAATTTTGGATAAAAGGACAATCTGGTTTAAATGCTGTTTGACTGTATTCACCCCAATTCCTGGTATCCATGGTATATATGGTTATAAGTGTAAATATTTTCTTATTTATTTCAATTTTGAGAGTGCAAAACATCCCTTTATCATCATTATAAACTTATATTAGGAAGAGGTATTATGTTACTCCATAGTATAACTACTCCTCTTTTCTTTTGGGAATGTTCTGAACTAGATAGTACAGTATATGATTTAGTATTTAGTTTAGTTGTATCTTCTTTTATGAGATGTGTTTCTTGTAGAAAAACTAAATGTGATTTATGTAATTTCAGATATTTAAGTAAAGTTCCACTCTTGCAAGGATTGTTTAAGACATTAATATTTTTGGAGATACCTTTTAAGAGAAACATATAAAGCTATTTATGTCAGTTAGGTATAAGTTGACCATTAATATTATTTGTGAGTATAGTCAGATACATAACTAATAAGAAACAATAATTCAAGTGAAATCCAGTTTATAATGACATTTAAGTACATAAACACAGTAAATGTCTGTAACGAATCTATAAAACGATAGTAATCTAAATACATAAAATTGAATTTACCCAAACCCTTCCTGGAGTTAGAAACTCCCAATTTTGAGTAGCATTCACTACCCATATTAACCACCCATCTAATAACAAGAGCTATTTAGCAACTGCCATCATAACTAATTTATTTAAGGATATTTTTATAGAAGGAAGTAAAAATGTTTTCATTAACTTTTGTAAAAGTTTTAACCGTAAAGAAAATATGAATTTGAAATTGTATGCATAATTTAATACTAGGTTAAATCAGATTAAATTATATAGCACAATCTTCACTGACTGAGTACAAATATCTATTATTATGCTTCAAAACAGACTGTTAAATAAACTCTAACAACGAATTTATATGTTGTATCATTCTGTAATAAAAAAAACAAACAAGTTAAATGTAATCCTTAAAAAACATAACAATAACATACCAACTTGCAATGTAATCTTTTCATAAAAGTCTATCTAATAGAACTAGCAATTAGCTTTATAAAATTAAATAGGCTATAAGAACTCTTCTATATAATTCCAGTTTAACTACAATATTCTTGTAGGCATTGAATGATTCAAATCATACTGTAACTAAAATGCCAATGCTGTATTTGTCTAAAAAGAGTCAAACTATCTCCTTTAACTTATATAAATATGCCCAACTTTAACTTCAGTAAAGGGGGAGTTGTATCACACAATGTATTATAATTTAGCCATCTCACTGTGCATAATGGAGAACACCATATTTTCAATGTATCTTAGTGTAGAGGTGTAAATCTATAACCTTTCCATGAATTGCAAAACTTTATATTCATACTTATGCCTGTTTTTAACCCTTATCAATATTTTGTATCATAACAAGTCCCTCTCCCCTTACTTTTTCCCTTTCTTCTTTTCCCTCCACACTCTTCTTTTTTTTCTTTTCTTCTTCCTCCCTCCCCTCCCTTTCTATTATTATTTTCTTAGCTGTATTCCTTTCTGCAAAGGAAAGAGAGAGAAAAAAGGTAACAGTAAAATATAATGGAGTGCTAGTACATATTAGTAACGCTCTCTGTCCTGTTGTCTAGGCTTTATGTAAAGGGTAATAGCTACACTTTCACTGCAGTCTGCAGTCTTAGGTCCAGCATTACTATAATAGGTAAACTAACATCCCAAGTCATGTAGTATGAAATCATATTTTGATTCTTTGCATCCAGAACAGAAATACTATGACAAGTTCAGCTAACTTCCATGGTCATGTTTCAATCAATTACACACATTTTCTTTATGAATGAGATATATTAAATAAAAATGCAGTGGAAAGAACAGTGAATATAAGTACTGAAGTGGAAGGTCTAAAAGTAGAATTTATCATACAAGGAATACCTGTATACTGTAGACTCAGATATGCAGCTGTAAATGCTATATAGGTTAAGTACATGAAAGTTGTCAGTGGGGTTTACGTCATCATTTGTATAAGTAATTTTCCAGCTTATAAGTCATTAGCCCCTCTTCAAACACACACATATATTATATGTAAACCATTATGTATAACACTGCTGGGGAAAGATCTATTAAATCAGAGCTCTCTGTAAACCATTTTCCTGAAAAAAAAGTAATCTGATTTTATACTTTTTAAATTGGTATACTAAAAGGCATCAAAAGCTCCAATTAGCTAATTAGAGCTTAAACCATATTGCAAAATAATAAATCCTTTTAATATTCATTTGCTACCTACTATTCATAAATGAAGTTATCCGCTAAGCTTTAGGAACATAAGCACACCAACATAGATTGTTCCTACCAAATTAGTTACAGAAATAGAGTATCTTCCCAACAAAGGACTGTATTAAATAAAAAAAAAATAAGAGAAGAGAAAAAACTAAGGTATACACACAATCAGAAGGTGGGGGAGGCAGCCTAGGCTTGTTGCAATAAGCAACATATGAGACTGGTGAGCTATGTACTGCATACGCCTCACTGGGAGGTTGTGCATGCATTAGGACAGGCACCATCTCTGGTACCAGTATAATGCTGCACCAGGGTCCTTGACCTCATTAGCCCTGGAAGTCAGTTGAGTTGAGCTTGGAGGATAAGACAGGTCCAGTAGAGCTGGGGACAGCTAATAGTCAACTGTGGAGAAAGAAAAAAATAAATAAAAAATAAAAACAAAATTGATGTCAGGATGGCAGCATCAGCAGACACTGTGAGATTAATAAGTTATATTATTAATGTCCTGGACTGTTGCAGGAACATTAGTAATTCACAAAAGATCAGGGTACTTTTTTCCAGTTTTTAAATGCAGTGGTCCTTTAAAAATATTATTGAGTAAAGAAAATTGCAATAACACTCTTGGTATCAATTTCTGAGGTGATAAGATAAATGACAGTGAAGTTAATGAGGTGAGGGAGCCGACTTTCCCTAAAAGAAAGCAGCCAGCATTGTTCTAGTTGTGTGTTATGAGACGCATTTGGGTGATCAGCTAAGATGGAAACTAAGTTTGATACCTGTGGATAAGAGATGTGACACGAGTGTGAGAAGAGCACCCTCAGCATCAGTTTCTCAGTTCTTAGGAAAGTAAGTCAAGGTCCGCACTTTTTTTGGAGATGAAAGAAATGGCACTATGGGGCCTGTAAACAGAACTTTCAACTGCCCTTATTATGGAGGAATGTTCCTATTTTCAGGCCTGATTTAGGATGCCTCGCTTTTGGGGGTTATGTCCCTATTTTCATGCTTGATTTACCCCTTCACACAATTTTCTGACCCTCCCATCACATGTGATGTTTAAAGCTGTCTAGTGCACAGAAAACCACTCTACATGTTCAGTGTTATAGCGGCACTAATCATTTAAAGAAAAAGGGCACACATTTTACATCTCACTTTTTCTAAAAATAAATAAATAAATAAATGACCTTGTGTAGTAAAATCGTGCAATATAGTTTATTAAAGTGTACAGATTTTATCCCATCTCTTTGATAATATGCTTATGTTTACCATCATTTTGTCACACTGTTTTTAAACGTGTTTCTGGAAGAGGGAAGAATGATATGCTATTTGGTACTTAAATTTTATGCTAATTAGATGTCCAGACTTTTAAGTGGATGTTCCCATTTTTCAATGACCTTTGTTCCTATTTTCAATGCCTGCAAGCTGAGAGGTATTCCTGTAAATCATCATTAAGAATATATACCAGAAGCAGTCAACTCAAAATGGTTATTGACAGTGACTAGATGTTCTGGAAGTAAGTAGTAATTATCACTGTAAGTGAGCAAAAAGATCATGAAAAGAATGGCTGGGCATTATCATATTATTTTTTATAGACTCAGACTGAAAAAAAAATAAAATCACATCACTGCATTCATCCCATTAAGTAATTTTGGATTACAATAAACTAAACATTAAAAGCAGTTGTTTACATTACTGGCCTGTATTATGTAGAACACTAAGGAAAGATGAAAAATATGCAAGCGTTTAGTTTCTGATCATAAAGATTAAATGATCACTATGGTAAAAAAACACAACAAACTTATACATGTATCAGCAACTATTGACTTCTTACCCTGCAAAGCTTGTTCTATAAATCAACACATTTCTAAGCCATGCAGCTTAATTAATAAGGTGAGCAAATAATGAAAAAAAGAAAAAAAAAAACATCAACTTTAAAAGCAAATGTGATGACCATGAATGGACACACTCCTAGAGTGCTTTGTTTTTTTAGCTATACCCAACACTGTGCAAGTTATGATTTAAAGAGGCAACATTCTAAGCAAAATGAAAGATCAATAGCTATGTTCAACATTTTCCTGAAAATCTATACAGTCATGCAAAATTAAGATGGCTGTACTATGGACCCAAACAGTGAAAGAAAGACAGACAGACAGAGAAAAGACAGTGAGAGAGGGAAAGAGAGAGAGAGAGAGACAAGTGCAGATTTCAACACCCTTAAATGGGTGGGTAAGGAGAAGCACAACAAACCCTATGCAGTACTTGACTGAATGGGTAAAGACAAAAGTAAAGGGGTTTGATGACTTGCTTAAGACAAACGTTAAATGTCATAGTAACATAACTTCCCTCATACCACTCTCTTCTGACTCAGACAATAGGCACTACAGTACAACAATCACAGAACAGTTTGTAGGTGGGGGTGGGGGGATGAGGGAAGTGCCACAACCTTATACAGAAGAAGTGCAAGGTTGAATTTATAGTGCCACAGAGCTTATTTTTACACAAATTAATTTTACAAAGAAAAATATATATTAAAGATAACCAAACAGGAGTTCACAATTAATCTGATTGAAATAATAGATTATGGCATGTGCTTACCTTTTGGTATGAAATACAAATGTAGTTATGAAAGTCAGAATGATAAACAATATCAGTTAATGCACCCTTCACAATAATTATGTGTGTCTGTGTTCTGTAGTGAGAAGAAAATTAGGTTTGATAAGAAAGAAAGAATGGAGAGCTGCAATGACACAATCGCAGCTTGTGTTGATTATTATTATTAACTGCTCAGTGTAAAAAAGGAAATTATCATAGTTTGAATACAGAATATGTAATTTGGAATGATTTTATTCTGATCTGCTCGAACATGAGTAAAACAAATAGCACTGATGCAAAAAAAGAATTTATTAGAATATAAGCCCTTATCTCAGCTATATGGACTCTGTGGGGGTGAAAGACACAAAATCATCATCTTATATAATAACAAAACAAGCAGTTAATTATTTATAGTTGCAACAGCAGTCTCAGCGAAACACTAAAAAAAAGCAACGGAGATCTTGCTTTCTCCGTTGCTTTTTTTAAAACACGGTCTCGCTATGTTAAATGGGTTTAACATAGCGAGACAGCTTTAAAATAAGCAACGTACATCTCCGTTGCTTATTTTAAAGCTGTCTCGCCATGTTAAACCCATTTAACATAGCGAGACAGTGTTTAAAAACGAAGTTATACTAATGGAAAAAAGTCCGGGCAACCGGACCTTTTTCCATTAGTATAACTCGATTTACAACGGGCACGCTGGCCAATCAGCGTGCACGTTTTGGGGGGGTCATGGTATAATAAGATACAGATACTTGATGGGGTCATTTTCATAGTGGTCCTTCTATGTTAATTCTCATTAGTTCATAGGTATGTACTAGGCTAACTATCATTGCTGGTTATTTTCAGCCTAGCCAGTTTCCCTTTAAAGGTGAGAATCAAACCCTGTACCTTGTGTCTGTGAGGTAAACACATTATCCATTTTGACAATCATATAATTGAATTAAGATGGAGGTGTAAAGAAACCATGGGGTTCTAGATGCCTTTGGACTGCATTTTAGAACATCCTCAAACCTTTTGATCCAGTTTTAACATGAACAAAAATCATGACAAAGAAAAAAAGAAATCCAGTTTTATTCTTTCAAGGAAAAATAAGTAGTGTCCTGTGCTTAAAGTGCAGTGTTAACAAGATAGCACTTTGAATAAAATAAGAAGGCAAATGTTTTTGTGGATACATAAGTTATATCAAAGAGCAGTGACAGCCTCCCTGCCATCTCAGATAAGATAGTTACAGTATCCATACCCCACTGGTGTTATACTGAGATGAAAATGAAAATAATGAATGGTGCATTCATGTGTCAAGTTGCTGCTGTCATGCATGTATATATGCCATGCCTCCTCACTCCTACATATCCAAGACAGCTACACACTGTGTAACCCTCTGATGTGAGACTGGTACAAAAGCAAGAGTAGCCACCTGTATATACATCTAATGTTGAATTGTGAAGAAAGTAAAAAAAAATGATCACATTAATGTGGTTTGACTTGTTGCTTATAAAATTTGCACAACCTCAAGACATGCTATAATGACCTTGTGTGCACATCTCTGAAATTTTATTGTGAAGAAAAGTGAAGACCCCCCCCCCACACACACACACACACACACACACACACACAGTTACCAGTAGACCAACTGGATAATCTCCATTTCCCCTAAGGCATAACTTTGGAGTGTTTCACAAAACCACAGCACCTAGATAAAACCAATGCAAACATAATAGGTGTACAGACTCCACACAGGAGGAGGCATAGCCAAGAAGTCAACCAGACAACCAAGTACTGTAAGAAGGAAATGTTACTTCTTGTACCATCAAGCCAGTGATCACTTAGTTTTCATATACATTCTGTCCAGATCACCATTCAGTGACACATATTGTGTGCAGTGCTGATGTCTGACTGTGATAATAAAGTGAATGAAATTATGACTAATATGTTACACTTAAAACACTGCAGCGCCCTAATGTGCACAAACACACAAACAAAATCACAAGCCATAACAGTGATTTTTTTTCACTGTATTTCAGTGAATACAATACATTGTGTGATATTGCTACTGACAAGCAAATCCATGACTGTTTATCAGTGATCAGAGCTATGAAGAAGTAAATAACTTTTATCCTCATCAGTTACAACCACTTTGTTGATTGTGTTCTGAAATCTGAAAGTGATTTAAAAAAGTACCAGAGAAAATTAGTCCAGCTTACACAAATGCACACTATGTTTGCAAAGCAAGATTAATGAGTGATTATCTTAACCATATTAGTAGAGTCTGAAATTTTCATTTGCAGACAGCAGCCATGTCTAGCAGTTGTAGCCATTCTGTTAACTGTGTGATGTCACATCTTTGGTTATGGTAAAATAAAATATTAATGGCTACAGTAATATATTCCAAGTATATTTCACAAAGAAGCCACAGTGAAGTATGCCAGCCTACCTCAGGCAAATGCACACTAGCCCTGCAAACACAGATTGTTTAAATTGTGCAAATGACAAAATGGTCAGTCAGTTTCATCTAGAGATAAGCCCACCCAGCAATTATAACCACTTTACTATGTACAAACCAGAAGTCAATTTGTGATAAAAAAAAAAAAAATGTCGCAGTTATGTATTTCATCTTTATTTTGCACAGACAGTAGCTGCTAAGTATCACAACTTGTTTCATACAAGTCATATTAATTCTGCAGCCCCTTTGTTAACTGTATACTTTTCCAGCTGTTGACTCTAGTAAAATAAAGTAGCAATGTACTTCATCTGTAAAAATGCATAGTTGGCATTTAGTCACAGTAATGTAGTCATTCCAATAGTAGTCTTGCAAATCACCATCAGATGTCCATAATATTTGATTGCCTGCCAGGATTTAAAAAAAATATATCCCTTTCCCTTCACATTCTCACTGCTGTTTTGAGTGCAGTTATCACACCCACTTTACTGTTTAATATTTGGAGGTTTTCTCCTTCTTGCCATTTCACCTGTGTAAGAGCAGAAAGCATACATGGTCATTGATCAGATCAAGTGCATTTTGCTACTCTCATTGGACATCACAGTTCTGGCTACTTTGAACAGGGGTATCAATGAACATTCATTCATTCATTCATTTCTTTATTTATTTTTAAGTAAAAGAACACTGTGAGTGCAATTCTGCAAAAAAAAAAAAAAAAAAAAAAAAAAAAAAAAAAAAAACATTGGAAAGGGCTCTTAGCTGACTGGTGTCGTACTTTGCCTATGTATGCCTGTTGTGTTTTTCTCTCTTATACTAAAAATTCAAAGTATTTGGAAGAAATGTATCTTGAAAATATATTCTTTGTGTACGACCTATATAACACACATAGTTATATTCCATCTTCCACTAATGATATAAAGCTATAGAAAATGTCAAATGAATTAATCAATTTGCCTTGTGATACCACTAAGTATTTCCCAGGATTAGCTACCTATTGCTTATTCATCTTTACTCTATTATTTGCAAAATACAGCTGAAATTGTGTAGTGGTACATTGCTCTGACATTATTTGCAAAAATCATGTTACTTATAAATTTCTGAAAATTAACACTTAACCTATCATGAAGAATTACACTGCTACTGACCTCTGTGTAGTACAGCTGGACAGGTATTAACTGATACTTTACTTAATTATACAAATCATTATAATTTTGTTAGTTTGTGTAAATGTATTAACAGCCAAGCAGCATGAACAGAATTTCTTGGCCTCATGTGAAAGCCCTCAGCTAGGTAAACAGACATGTTACTGACACTGTATCTAGCTTGAACATTTACTGGCAAATTGTAAATTGTTTACAAAACTTTATAAGAATAAATACTGACTTACAAAATTGATTTAAAAATATAGAGGTCAGTGAATATTGTCACTAAAATATGAGTCTGAGCTGAAAATACTGCTGTGTATACCTCTTTTGCAGCCTTTAGAGTTGCAGAAGTACGAACACCTGTGTTGAGTTTATAACGTGATTTTTAAAGGCCTTGGGGTGGAATTAGTGCTTTTGTGCTAAAAATTAAGGAACAGTGTTAAAAAATCCTGTGGAGATATAATTTAGATATATATTTAAAATAGTTCCCCGTCACAAGTTCAAGGCCCATTTTGAGAGTCTTGAAATTATGAAAAATAATATATTTCTTTGGAAATAATAAAGCTGAAGCAAATAGAGATTTAATAGGCAATGATTAAAATTAACCAAGAACCAGACTCTAACTACAAATCCAAAGCACAATATTGGTCAGGAACGAGATGGGTACACACAATATAAAACAAAAAATGTTTATTCCAAACAAAATTAAGTGCTTTCATTTGTGTGTATCACTGACTTCACCAGAATTGCATTTTAAAACATTGATAACTGTTTAAATACATCTTAACAAGTCTCACATTGAAAAACAGACCAATAACAATTGTATTATAACTTGTCCAATAAAAACACTGGTAAAACATTAAAAAAAAATCAGCAATGATCCTTACAGTTTGCCGACCGCATTAACAACATCAAAACTTAGACCAGTGAACAAGTAGCTCATTCATTGCATGAGATTGGATATAGCATGTAACCACATCCAATAAACACACAAGCTGAACATACTAGACCAATAAAAATAGTCTATATGTCTCCCAATTAAATTTGACGAGTTGGAATTTGAGCCAATGAACAAATGAACTCATTCAGCGCATGTGGTTGGATGTTGCACATAAACCTTGTGTTATGCAGACTAAATAGGATTATGCAAAAATCTTGGCCAATAGAAACATGAAAATAAACCCTATGAGACAATGAATAATACTCCCTTCAACCACCAATTAAACCCGGGGAAACTATATCTAAGCTATTAGCTGATATTTCATTCTCTACTTCGGATTGTATACCTCCCAAAGAGCTAATCCAGTAAACTAAATACACATTTTGTTTCAAGCCAATCAGACTAACACTTCATTAGTTTTTCACATGCATTTGTATTTACTTTGTTTCTGTCTTAAATGAATGCTTGGAATTATGTTAATCAATGCAGCAAAAACATTCTAATTAAATAGGTTGTGCAGATGTGAAATACCTATTTATTATATAGAGGCATTTACTTGTTATTTAAAGGATGTAATTGTGCACAATACTAGAAACTATGATTTTATATGGAAGTTGCCACAATGATCATTATATAAAAAAGAAAAAGTTCCATTCATCTAACTTTGACTTTTCTGTGATCTAAAAACAAATTTTCATGTTCAATCCAACATTGGTTGTTTAGAATATGTCAAATCTCTACTGTAAAATTACCCCATAATTAAACCAAGTTTCTTAGAGGTAAATAAGAGAGTCAGTGATTTATACTGTGTGTCAGATTAGTCTTAGATTACCTGAAACAGAAACATGGTCATTTAGACTGAGGAAATCCTTAGTGTTCAATCTAACCTACTTGTAGTAAGCCAAAAGCGTTTATTCCAATCACTTATTCACGAACAAAAATCCAATAAAAATTGATATAAAAACACATGAACGCCTTTTAAAATACCAAGACAGCGTTTTCGTCTATTCGTTGCTATATTATGGGATGAAACTAGATATTCAGTTGTTTCATTGAATGAAATGAATATAGCTTATAATAAAATTGATATAAACTTAAATGACATGTTGCAAGAGGAACTTATTGATTACAATACTTATAAATATTTAAAAGTGGATAAACCTAGAACCCCCACTATATTTGGTATACCGAAAATCCACAAAAATTAAAGTGACCCACCCCTCCGACCTATAGTTTCAGCAGAGGGATCTAAAACGTATGCTTTAGCTAAGTATGTGGATACAAGATTAAAAAGCTTGTGGACTAAACGGACAAATATATTAAGAGACTCTTGGGGCCTTTTGAGGGATATAACTGACTGTCCCTGGCATGATAACATCCTATTTATCACCATTGATATTGTAGATTTATTTTCTTCCATCCCTTATACTGAGGGTATGGAAATGTTAGAAGAAATAGTATATGAAAATCAACAAATGACACAAAATGAAAAACTAGTTAACATCTGGCTGATGGGCTTATTATTAAAATACAATTTTCTATATTTTAAAGGGGAATTCTTTCGACAAATACAAGGTGTAGCGATGGGAGCGGCGTGTGCCCCAACCTATGCTAACCTTGTATTGGCCAATTGGGAAGAGAAATACATTTTGAATTCAGAATTTAAAACCTGTTGGATTTTGTACAGAAGATTCCTAGATGTTATAGTAATTTTCTGGACTGCTGGAAGAGAAACATTTAAGGAATTTTTGATATATATGAGTGGTACAACAAAATTTTTAAAATTTACCCATAAAATCTCAGAAAATGAATTATATTACTTAGATTTAGAAGTATATAAAGCAGGATAGAAATTTGAAACTAAAATATACAGAAAAAATAAATTTTGTAACTCCTTTTTACATTTCGAAAGCGCACACCCCACACATTGTAAAATAAATATTGTTAAAGGTCAATTTGCTAGGGGTAGGCGCATGATAAGTTCAGATAATGATTTTAGAAATTAATGTGAACTACTAGAAAATATGTTTATAGAAAGGGGTTATCCCTTGAATTTTTTTAAGCAAATAAGGAGAGAAGTGTGTGTGTGTGTGTGTGTATATATATATATATATATATATATATATATATATATATATATAGCTAGATATAGATATATGTACACACACACACACTAATATTTATTTACATGTTTGTTGTATACAGTATTATTTATTGATTTAGAGTTTGTTTTATATATATATATATATATATATATATATATATATATATATATATGTATATATGGGTCTACTATGGTTGATTGAAAACTCACTTGACTGAAAATGAAATTACTAGGACGACTTCACTGAAAACTAATTTCTTTGAAACTAATTTTGTTGAAAGTTATAAATGGCCTTTTCCCCACTGTAGTGCGACCCTGGAGTTAGTATATAAAGTAAGGGGGGTTGTGGGGGGCACAGCATAAACATTTTAAACTATACACAGTGATACTTACAAGTGCAATAAATAACTGTTTCCAAAAGAGAATACATAACCAAGATATGTGGGGGCTTCACCCCCGCACCCCCCTTACTTTATATACTAACTACAGGGTCGCACTACAGTGGGGAAAAGGCCATTTTTGACTTTCAGCGAAATTAGTTTCAGTCAAGTGAGCTTTCAGTGAAGTGTGCTTTCAGTGAAGTGGTTCTAGTAATTTCATTTTCAATCAAGTGAGCTTTCAATCAACCATAATAGAACTATATATATATATATATATATATATATATATATATATATATATATATATATGGATTCACTTCATAATCTTGAAATACTGAAATATCGAATATGTGATTGGTTGTTCTGAAGAAGTTTTTGGTTTAGGCTGAAAGTGCTAAACAACCTATATATTTTTAATTGTGTGGACATGTATTTTCAAAAAAAATTTGAGTTTGTTGATCTGGTGAAAATGATTTTTCATACAAGTCTTTTGGAGCAAGTGTCTAAATATTCTGGTTCCTGGTTCAGTGTCTAGTGTTGGTTTTCCAGCCTAATGACATCTTGGCAGAGGAAGATCCTGAGGTCACTTGTTATTTAATAGATGAACTAAAGGAAAGTTTGGATAACTTGGCCCAACTGCATGTTTTAGTGACACAACAGCTTTCCAAATTGCTGAAAGAGACCATTTTAATGTGTCTGCACCATTGGTTAACATGAATAAGGTGACTGATGAATTTCCCCCACTTGGCCAATGTACACCAACTAGAGATACATTTGGTTTCATAGCTAGTGTTATTGGAGAACATGATAGGAGACTATTTAGCAAAGGAGGAAATGAGCAGAGAAACAGCAGTCGTAATCAGGGTTGGTTTGACAAAATGATGGGTGATTTTTCTGACAAACTGAAAGTAGCTGGTATGCTTAAGGAAACTTTGGATAAGTATGAGAAAAAATGGATAAATGCTGTAGATTGCTGATCAAGAATGGGTTACTTCTTGGAATTGATTAGGGTTAAATGTGTTTTGAAGGGACTATGGAGTTGGAAATATCCTACGTGCTTGGTAGTGAAATTGGAATTACATTTTGATTTACTATCCCTCTTTGACTGGCAAAGTTTGTGAGGTTGTGTGTTGATGGAAATATTTATGAAACACAACCAACTTGCTGTAGACAAACTAGAGTTGGAAATAGAGACTGGATAAGGTAATTGTTAATCATTTATTGTTTATTAACTATGAGGAATATTATTAGAGATGTGGAAAGAATGTGCAATGACAATTGGGTTTGAAAAGGGAAAAAGTTTGAAAGGGATGGAAAAATATGTAGGAGGGACTGCTTATCCAAAAGCTGGGTGAGTTGCAAGATTTGGGACATGAATTTGTTAAAAACTGTATTATAAATGGAGACAACAATAGTGATAGTTTGGAAATGACTGATAGCAACACCCCTCTCCCCTTAGAATCAGTGGAACCCAATAGGTTGGAGAGACTCTGAAATCGGAGATGGAGAGCACCGCAGGAGTGTGTGTGTGGGGGGGGGTTGGGGGGGTTGGGGGTATTGAATTATCCACCCAACTGGCAGAGACAGTAAAACAAATTTGGAGGGAATTGGCAGACAGCCAGGAGGGGCAGAGGCTAACAAAGGAAACCTGCTTGGACATTGTTTTCAGTAAGAAGCAGGAATTTAAAATGTTCAAAAATACTTACTTAGCTAATTTGTTATCCAAAGGGATGAACTTTGTACAAGCCAAAAGGGTGACTTTAGTTAATACAATTATTGATTTAAAACTATTTGTTAGAATAAACATTTAAAGTTGTTTTTCAAACACATGAAAACAGTCAGGTATGTGGAGACTTCTTTACGACATAGTACCACATTTAATCCCCAACTACACCGTCTTTTATTAATTTTTGAAAATGTGTGAATTTGAAATTAGAGAAATACTGACTGGAAGATTAAGTAAGGAAAACAACAATTTGACAGATTGTGAATATTTATTGGTAAATAAGATTTGTGACAGCAAAGAATTGAGGGTGATGAAAGCAGATAAAGGTGGGAGGGTTGTGGTCGTGAATAGGAATGACTGGTTAAATAAAATGAAAACTATGTTAGTTGATGTTTATGAAGAAGTGTTCATAAACTGTGTTAATATTTCAACCCACCAGATTAACTGTATAGTGGAAGATTTATTTATACAAGGCCAAATTGCTAGAGAGGTGTATTTATTTTTAAGCAGTCCCTATCCAGTTATTCCTTGCATATTCAAAATTCTGAAAATTCATAAATGTGTAGTGGACCCGTCACATAAACTTTTTGTAACTGCAGGTAAATCCATGCTACACCCCTTAGTTATATTGATGTAAAGTTAAAGGATTTTTTGGGGACATTTGACATCTACTGCAAGATTCCTGGGATTTTCTAACTAAATTAAGGGGAATAACTCCGGGCCCAGGAATGATTTTATGCACAGTGGATGGTATTGACTTATATAATACAATTCCATATGAGGAAGGTTTGGCTTAGTTTCTGGTGTCATTCCAGGGGGATCCAGTACCTGACAGCCTGGGAAGATATGATTGACAGACCACAATGCTTTGCCAGAGATGGCCTGCATCTGTCTCACCTGGGCTTCAGGATTTTGGCAAAGGCTGTTGCCTCCCCTATAGTGCCTTTTTTTAGGAAAAGTGATGAGGTTAAAACTACCAACATAAAAATTACAACAAAACACAAATTAAAGGTCATGCTGATAAACGCTAGGAGTCTAAACATGAAACTGCATTCATTGTAAGCATTCCTAACCCTGGAAATTGCTAACATCTGTGCAGTCACAGAAACCTAGTTCAAATTTGCGGAGAGCACCTTAACCTTACCTGGTAACTCATACTACCATACATTCAGACCCCAACTGTGGGCAGTAAAGCCAAAGGAGTTGGAGTTTCAATATATATTAAAGACATGCACACCTCCAGGCTGGTCAAACAGTATGACTAACTGTTGACAAGACCCCTGTACAAATCATAGGTAGCTACTGGCCCCCATATCTGACCCAAAATGCCCAAACTGCCTATCTAGGCCTCTAAGAATCTATCAAGATATAACCCTTTACCCCGATCCTGGGTGACTTTAACTACCCAAGCATAGACTGGAAGAACTACTCTTGCCAGAACACAAATGCCCAGAGATTCTTTGATTTTTGTCAATGCAAATGCTTTGGAACAGCTAGTCGATACCCCTACAAGAGGTAATAATATCTTGGATTTGGTATTAACCAACATGAGTAACCACTGCAGCATCCCTGCAGTATCATCCTCCCTTGTAACAGCTGACCATAAAGCGGTCACGTTTGAAGTCACCATCTCCCCCGACCCCCTTCTAGCTAGGGCCAATCAAAAAAAAAACTTCTCCAAAGCTGATTACAGCCTCCTGAGGGATGGTATAAACAGCTTCACAACCCCGTCCCTCTCTCTAGGAACTGGCACCAGTATCCAAAACTATGCCAAATTACTATATGAACATTTATATAGATGCATGGAATCAGGAATATCTGACAGGACTAAATCATCCCTCCGCAAGGAAGAGTAAACCTGTCTGGTGGACATCTGCAATAAATAAACTCTATAACAAAAGAAAAAAATTGCTGACCAGGGCCAAGAAGGAGCAGGTGCCAACTGAAAGCAGTCGCCCCTTAACCTAAACAAGCATATAAGAGCACTAGTGAAATACTCCAAGGCAAACTTTGAGTCCAAATTGGCCACATCTGCTAGAGGCAATCATAAGGCCTTCTTCACATATGTCTGTAATCTCAAAGGTAGCACCCAGATCTGTTCAGAACTGGTGGTCAAGGACACCACATATGCAAATGCCATAGATATAGCAAACGTGCTGGCTGACAGATTCAGCAAAGATTTCACCCCTCTATCTCCCACATCAGTAAATCAGGACATTCCCAGTACCTGCCTCCTTCCCCTTATATCTAGGGATCAGGTCATCACTGCTCTCTCAAAGGCAAAAAAATACAGCCTCCGTGGGACTTGATAACATCCCAGGCTGCATCCTGCATGAACTCAGGCAAGAACTTGCAGCACCATTAGGCACCCTATTCAACCAAAGCCTGAGTACTGGTTTTGTCCCAGCTGAGTGGAGGACAGCCACTGTCATCCCTTTACACAAAGGTGGAGTGTCCACTGATCCGGGAAATTATAGACCCATCAGCCTAACTAGCCTGATCTGCAAGGCCATGGAATGGATTATCATGGACCTCATTAACAAGGACATTGGCAACCTCCAAACACTTGATCCCACACAGTTTGGCTTTGTCAATGGGAGGTCATGTCTGTTAAATTTAGTCAACTTTTTTGAGACAGTCACCAAAGCCATGGATGAGGGGAACACAGTGCACACCACCTGCCTTGACCTGGCCAAAGCCTTCGGCACTATTTCCCACTTGGGCATAATAGATAAACTCTCTCAACGAGGCACCAATCCTTATGTTA
Source organism: Protopterus annectens (assembly GCF_019279795.1). NCBI lineage: Eukaryota > Metazoa > Chordata > Ceratodontiformes > Protopteridae > Protopterus > Protopterus annectens. Next base: position 301,274,796 of record NC_056727.1, on the reverse strand, counting down.
CCAGATGCGTAGCCAACTGGCTCACTGATAGAACCTGCCTAGTCAAAATAGGGGATGCCACCTCAAGCAGTAGACCCGTATTGAGTGGCATACCCCAGGGTTCGGTCTTAGGGCCGCTGTTATTTGGGATATATTTTTCTGAGGTACAGGCCAAAACCAGTGGGCTATGGCTGACCAGGTTTGCAGATGACTGCAAGTTGGGAGCTGTCATCAGTTCCCCTAGTGATGTTGACATCCTCCAAGAAGGTCTCACCCAAACAAATGACTGGTGCCAGAAACATGGCCTCAAGCTGAATACAAAAAAATGCATCATCATCCCACAAATTAACGCATTAATAACATTCTAATCACGCAGTCAGTCATGAAGGATTTGGGCACCCAGATTGATAGCAGCCTGACTTTTGACCACCATGTTGCTTCCACTGTATGGAAAGCTTTCTTCATGGCCCACCTCATAAGTAAGGGTATCTCATCCAGGGACAAGGAGGTCATAACATCCCTGTATTCTTCCCTTATAAGGCCCATTATTGAGTACAGTGCCCCATTCGGCATATACCTCACAAAGCACATGCAGCTGCTGAAGAGACCACAGAGGCTCCTCACCAGGAGGATGCAGGGCCTCAAAAATCTACCATACACAGATAGGCTAAAAGCCCTATGCCTCTACTCTGTTTCATACAGACTCCTCAGAGGTGACCTCTGTCTGGCATACAAGATGATACTGGACCCCACCTTGATGGGACTGCAAGTCAAGCTCCACTTGTGTAACCCACACACGTGACCTCAACCTGGTCGGTGACATCAATAAGACTTGCTGGCAGGACAGATTTGTGTGTCAGAGACTCCCCCATCTATGGAATAGACTCCCTCTCCATGTCAAGCAGAGTACCTCTTTACCCCTTTTTAAGCACAGTCTGGATAACTAGATGGGAAATAGAAAATACATCCCTGGGATTCCACCTGTGCCCCTTCTGAACAGGGGCATCGGGTGCTGATTTGTCTATGCATGGGCTAAACTCTTGTCTAGGCTTATAAGGGCCTCAGGGCCAATAGCATAGTAACTTCCTGTGATCCTATGATAAGATGCTTTAATGAATTTTTAGTGAAGAACACTGATTTGAGTCAAAATGAGATCAATATTTTGAATATATTGGTGGAAATTATTTTAGAACATAACTATATTTATTTTGAAGGTCAATATAGTTTACAAAAGAAGGTAGTTGCAATGGGGGGGGGTGGCATGCTCCCCTTTATTTGTGAATATAGTTATATGTTGCAATGGGATGGGAGAAGAAAAAGATTTTGAATAGCATTTTTAAAGAAAAATGTGTTTTATAAGTGAGATTTTCAGATTATATTTTTATACTGTGGAATGACATATATGCACAATTGGAAATATTTATTGAATATATGAATTCTAGAACATTTTTTTTAAATTTACCTATAATATAAGTTATGACAGAATTAATTATTTGCATATGGAGATTATTAAAAATGGCAACAAGGAAGGATTAACTTTAACTATTTGTAGAAAATCCATCCAATCTAACACTTTGTTACATTATAACAGTATGCATCCTATATATCAAAAAAAAGAGTATAGTTAGGGTCAGCTTGTTCATTTAGCTAGAATAATTTCTAATTTTGATACATTTTTAACAGAATGGGATAAAATGATTGCATTTTTTAAAGTAAGGGATTACCCAAGAATTTATTATGAAAATTTACGATGAAGTGGTCTTTAAGAGGAAAATAGTTTTTTTTTTTTTTTTTCAAACTATCAGTCCTTTTAGGTGAAACAGTTAAAACTCAAAGAATTGATGATGATGAAAATTGTGAACCCATTCAATCCTTTATAATGACTTTCAATTTGGAGAGTGATGTTATTAAACATATTGTGCTTAAAAACTGGACGATATTCTCAACAAATGATGAGGTAGAAGAAGCAGTAGAGAGAAGACCTAGGTGTGTGTATAGAAAAGACAAACCTATTAAACACTTTTAGAGCAGTGCAATAACAAGAACAGAGTAACACGTAGAAGTAAAAAGGGAACTTTTAAGTGTGGGGGCTCTTCCCGGTGTTGTTTTTTAGGAGAAGGTGACACACTGAAATTATGCAACAGTATTACTATTAGGGCAATTTTTATTGTAATTGTAACACAGTGGGAATTGTTTCCAGGACTGCCCTGCTTTTTATATAGGAAAACCTAAACGGAAGTTTAAGGAATGGATATATGATTACACACATGATATTGTTAGGAAAAATAAGAATAATGCTCTTTATAAACACATAGAACAAAATGTAGGACACAAGTTCTTATTTTTAGGATTAAATAAAATTGTTATGAACCATAGATGAGGGCCTTGGAATGATTTTTTGGAATTAAATGAGTTACAGTGGCAGATTAGTTTGAACACATACAACCCTACAGGATTGAATAGGACTGTGTCATTCTGTAGTATTTTACACATTAAAAGCTGTACAATATAAATGCTTTTTTAAAGTTCAAATCAGTTAACAAAGAATTTTTAATGGATTTAAAAACAGGGACAATATTTTATGTGTGTGTGTGTGTGTGTGTGTGTGTGTGTGTGTGTAGTATACAGTGTTATTTATTGCTAGAATTTAGCTTCTCATTTCAGTCTGTCCCTCCAGGCTGCCTACATTCTCTCAGAACAAAACAGTGTTGAAGACAAGTTGAACAGGACCAGGACAGACCCTCATGAATGGAAGTTGAACCTGGTGGTCTTCCTGATATTGATATATCTGTAGGAACTCAAGTATAGATTTGTTTTCTCCAGCAACAATAGACAGTTAAAGAAATTCTCTTCTAGGCCCCCTTGCAATCAGGCTTGGAAGACAGAAGCTTTTTCTTTCTTATGGTCATGAATGTTCCTGTATGCTTTTCCATTTCCTCTGATAGTCAGGGTTCTTCTTAATATACAGACAGACTCCCCAAAGATAACTGTGGTGACTTACTTTTGGCCCTGGCAGCAGGGGTTCTTCCTTTTTTGAAAATACCAAGCACAGTTACCACAAACTTCCATACAGAGTAGAGACTTAGTCACTCAGGAAAGAGTTGTTTGATTCACCCCATTCTCCAATTTCTTCAACTGACTGCCTGAATGATTCAGTTTATTACCCTTTAGGCACCTTTTATTCCCTGTGGAAGTGTAGCAGGTGTTAAAGGAGATAAAGAAACTAGCTACTAGAAAATCATATATGAGTAAGTGGAAAAGATTTTCTATCTAGTGCCAAGCTAAGAACTAAGGCCCTTTTAAGGTGCAGACACCTGTGATTCTTTATTATTTGTTTGAGTTGTTACCTTCTGGCCTCTATTACTCTTACTCTTCTGTCAGAGTTCATCTCTCAGGCATATCTGCTTGTTTGGCCTTATGTCTTTCTCCTGTCTAGCCTACCTCAAGTGAAGCAGTTTAGGCAGGTGACTACTTCTAGGGATTGTAATTGTGTCCTGGAAAAACATGCACTGTTTCCTTTAGCACCTAGAGGCTGAATTGAAGTTCTTATAGTGGAAAACAGTATTACTTATCGCTCTGACTTCTGCAAGAAGAGTATCAAAGTTACAAGCTCTTATGTCAAGTTATCCCTATTTCATTTCTCACTAAGATAGAGTTACTTTGAGAACAAATCCTTCTTTTATACCCAAGGCCATTTCAGAGTTTATACTTGGCCAGGCTGTTCATCTCCCTGTTTTCTTTCCAGAGCCTAAGAATAAGAGAGGAAGAATTTTGTAAACTCTGGATGCTCACAAGCAACTCAGATACTACATTGACAAGACAAAAACCTTCATGATTACTGATCAACTTTTTGTTTTCTATGGAGATAAGAAAAAGGGACAAGCACAGACAATTTCTAAATAATTGTCCTATGCTATTTTTTTTATTCTCACCATAACAAGACAGATCCAGGAAAAGTCAGGGTGCACTCTTCCTGGGCTCTGGCAACTTCAATGACATTTTGTAAAAGGATGGACTCAAGAAATATTCTAGGTGGAAACAGTTTGATCGTTTATATGCATCTTCACAAAGTGGTACGAACTAGCCTCTAGGTCCAGGGCAGGCTTTCTCAGAAGTATTCTAGTGGCTCCGCCCTTTGTTTTCTAAGCTCTGGTGTTCATCCCATTTAGTTTAGTGTATTGCAGCAGTGATCTAATGATTAACATAGTCTACTGAACTTACCACATGTTCAAATATATCACTGCTGCAGTAGCCGCACCCTCTGTCCATCCCCCTTTTTATGCCAGAGTGTGAGATTTTTTTTTATTAGTATAGAACCTTTTGTTAGGGCTATAGCCTCCTCCTTCTGAAACAGACGCTATGATATTTTTGTACCCTAGCCACTACTTTTATCTTACTTCAGTCATGTGGGGCAGTGAATAGGTTGCTTGGAAGGTACTTTAAACCTTTGGAAGCTCAGTCTGGTCTGATCCTAAGGGCATCCCATATAGCTAGGGCATCCCATATAGCTTAGCCTACTGCAACAGTGATCCATTCAAACGTCTGCTGTTATGGTAAGTTTACTTATATAACTATACTTTATTGTATCCAAGCTCTCTTGCAGTATTTTGTTCACAGGTTCATAGGTAATTACTAGGTATGCAGTCCAGGAGTCCATTAAGGGCCTAGTCCAGATTCCAAGTCCAGATCCCCAGTTGACCCAAAGCAGTGTCTGGAAAAATGATGTACTCAAGATCACACAGTAGGCATATGAAAATGGATAGATTCAAAACCTGTACCCTTGATGCAGGAAGTAACTTGTTAACAAGTCAGAACTTTAGCTCTCTGTGCTTACTGCCAAGAATGTTCACAGTGTCGATAAACAGTACAAACAGATACTCTCCAAGTGTCCTAGGCCAATTTCCATTCCAGGATGTTAAGCATAACAGTTGCTGGTAACATTATCATACTTGAAATTGGAAATGCATGTCTGTATAAACAGACACACACACACACACACACACACACACACACACACACACACACTGTGATGAATGAGGATTGTTTCCATCTATCTTGATACAGATTCAAGCTGACATACATGGTATTTACACCACATTCTCAAGTACATATAACCTCAAAGCATGTCAAAGAAAACTGTAAATGAAAGTAAAGCTGCACAGAGCTTTCCTTTTCCATCTTGAGATGCTCATGCAGGTCTCTAGTATGGTTAATTACTTTGAGGCGTATCTTTATTTTGTTTGTTTAAAGATGTTTTAGCATTAAACATAAACTCTGGTATTTGCAATGCAAATAAACTCCAGTGCAATCATTAATGAGGCATTTTAGTGTGTGGAGACCCATATCATCTGTAAAATCTGTTAGAAATGGGGCTCACTTTTTATGAAATAGATTCATAAAAAAGACCTTTCACAGTGATATATAACACTTTCCCTGGTGGGACACTTGGGAACTATTTGCTTGCACTGTTTATTGTCACTGGAAGCATTTTTGGCTTGGTAAACACAAGCTAGAAGAGTATGCAACTGCCATGCTAACAAAAAATATATTTTTTATTATTTCACATGCAGCAAACATGGCATTAATGATAAGTGAGATAGATGTCTGTTATTCTTTTCTTTCAGAATGGATTCTTGATTCAGTAGAAAAATGGTAGTTAGCACACGAGACATTAAAAGACAAAATAACTGGAGTTAAAGGTAAAACATAATTTAAAAGCTGTGGAAATCAGTACCATTCAGGAAGGTTTTGATACAGAGAGGGTAGAGGAAACACTGAAATCAAAATGTACATGTAGCTTGTTTTTACAGATATCACTGGTGGTGCTGCAGTAGCGCTGTCGCCTCACAGTAAGACGCTGTCTGGTTCGACTCTCAGCTAGAGTGTCTTCTGCGTGGAGACATGCGTGAATGGGTGTACCTTCGTTGAAGGTTGTGCGTTAGAGCTAGTAACTCAGCACGTAAAAAATTAACTGCCAATCATTAGCGGACCGGGATTCCGCTGTGGTGACCCTTAACCGGGAAAAGCCGAAAGACACAACAACAACAACTGGATGCTAATAAACTTGTAAACCTATACTTGTCAGATACTTTCACCTTTGTAAGTACTATGATCTCTGTCTTTATTTTGAAAGGTTGATTTTATGTATGAAATAAAAATAATAATTAAAACATTTGTGCTGTTTTTGAAGTTGCTTGTTCAGTGAAAATGTAGTTTATTTAAATATTGCAGTGCTAAGGGCATGTCTACAGTCTTTCTCATCCAAGTCAGACAACAAGACTTTCTGGATATCTTATATGAAATGAATGCATTCACATTTCCACGTGAAAACACTGCAGCTTTATGTTGTCTTTTATCATATCAGTAGTTGATAAATGAGTCCAGTTTTAGTGTCTCATTTATGAAAGGTACTTATATCCTTAAATGAAAAAAAAAATCTCTAAACTAAATAAATAGATTAATTTCTTAGAGGCTATTATTATCGTATTATATCTGGGTATAGAAAAATGTCAATATTTTTCTAAACTTTAAGCTGAACAAATGACAGAGAACTCGGCATAGAAGTAAGTTGTGCAATACTTCTGACTGATATCTGGGACTCCCACATGTCTAGTTTAAATATTTGTTTAACTTTGTCATTTTTATTATATTTAATGATGTTGCACCATTCAGAACATGTGCAGCAGAGGCAGATGAAGTGTTTCTTTGTTCCAAAGAAAAGCATTAGTAGTAGGATAGCTAAAAGGGCACAAAAATGGCTTCATTTCATACGCTATTGCAAAACTGTACTGCTGATTAACAGAAATTATTCCCTCCACATAATTTCCTATTTAATTATCCCCAGCTGCCAACAGTGTTTTGCGTCTTGCTTCATGAATCAAGGACAGTTACTAAAAATTAAGGACACTTTTAAAAATGGTTGTTGCTTATTTAGCTGTCAGTATAAGATGACTGAGTTAATATACATTTTGTGAAGAACGAGTAAAATGTAACTTTAGCAGTTGACATTATTATTTGAATTTCAGTATTTACTGCACTTTACAGTACATGCATACATTTTTGGAAATATAACCTTCCGGTTTTATATTTACATTTTATACTTCACAAAGACAGAGGCATATTTCTGATGATCATATTTCTGTATTAGACTAGTTATATAGCCCAGTGAGAAATTAACTTGGCCCTTCAGCATTCAGTCCTCATACATTGTACCGTCTCATTAGTACTAAGGTTACAAACATATTTTATAACTGCGTTTTTCACAGTTTATCCACCAAACAAATGAACATTTTGAAGCAAAATCAATGGTGTTCATGAAAACTGGTGAGAAATAACCGGAAGTGATGTGATTTAATTTACCTTTTGACCATTTTTTATCTAGTAAACAGCAATAAAAGAATATATGTAATATATGATTACTTTTGGAATGAATAAATCAATGTATAACAAATAATCTGCTCTATTAATGGCAAAACTACCAGGTCACATCTTAATTTGTATCTGGTTAGCTAGGGGGCAGAAACAATAGAACTGTAATTGAGTCCCTGTCTGGAAAGTTTGCAGTTAGGAGTCGTGATGCTCTTCATAAACTGGGTACCACTTCTCTACAATAACAGAAGAAAGTCAATTTCTTCTGCCATGAAGTTAGATGGGAAATTGCTGCTAAAAAGGCAGCATGTTTAGTTATCAGAAAAGCAACACATGTTGTTGGTTCACCCTGAGATGTGATGTTTTTGTGAACATTGTGATGCACAAATGATGAGAAGTTTGACTTGAACAGCAGTAGTGACTGGAAATGGACTGCAGCAAGGAGTTTGAAAAGATGGTCTTGATATGTATTGGCCTGGTACGAGAAGGGTCAGCACCTTATGAACAACAGGACTGGTGCTGCAAGCTATCAGTTTATTCAGCAGGTGAAACTTTCCCAGACTACTAGCCCATCGGCTGTTAATTATAATGCTCTTCAAACTACCTTACTTTCCAGTTGTCTTCTGCCACACATTGTGGTAGCATCAGAGAAACAGTAAAAGACATTCACTTTCTTAGAATAAAAAGAGAAAATAAATCACTGTTCTGCTGTTATTTTTACTTTACTTAGCTCATTTTCTTCAAATTAGTCAGCTTTGCAGGTCATATCATGACTTAATAATTCCTTTCTGCCCCTCCTTAGGTACTGACATTCTTTTATCACCTTACATTTCAGTTTTACTTTCTGGTTGCATTGATGTTTCATTCATATTTTAGTACTACTTTCCTACCTTTTGTTTTACAATTGTGGATTTTTTGACAGTTTGTCAATTTCTGATACTGGAGAGTTGAAATTTCAAGAAGTGTAAATGTAGGCACAAAATTCCTGCCAGTGTAGACACGATTCATGTTCATTTCAATTGTGGAAGGACATTTTTGATTTTTGGTTCAATGGTTCATAGGTAGGTACTAGGCTATCTGCCTGAAGGCATTTATAAGCCTAGCCAGAATGTATTGGCTTTCGCCGCCCCCTTAGATTAGTTCCCTGTGTCTCTGTCCAGCAGAGCCACTGCAGTGATCCCCGGGGTAAACTTTCTGTTTTCCATCCACTTGTCAAGGTCTCTCTTGAAGAGGGTTAGCCAGGAGCTCTGCCTAATGTAGATTGGAATCTTGTTCCATAGCATGGGAAGTCTCTGGGACAGGAATCTATCCCTCCAGCATGTCCTATTTATTGTTGTGGTGAGGTTTCGATCCCTGGAGTGTGTGGCTCAAGGGGATATGGTTTTCTTTAGGTGGAGCATGTCCATCAGTTCTGGGTTGGACATGGCCTTGTATGTCAGGCAGAGATCATCTCTGAGTTGGTGGTATGCAACTGAGTACAGCTGGAGTTTCTTCAGTCGAGCTTCATAGGTCATCTGCTTGAGGCCAGTGATCCTCTTGGCGAGGTACTTCTGTGGTCTTTCCAGTTGTTGCAGGTGTCTTGTAAGGTACATCCCAAATGGGGCATTGTACTCTATGATTGGTCTGATGAGTGATGCGTAGAGGGGCCCAATGATCTCTTTTGATCTGGATACAAACCCTTTTGTGATTAGGTGGGCCACATAGAAGGATTTTCTAACCACTTTGGCAATGTGATTATCAAAGGGGAGGTTACTATCAACTTGGATCCCCAGATCCCTTATTACATCTTCCGTATTTAGGGGACTACCACCTATGTGATAGTTTGTTGGTACTTTGTTGTTTTCAAAGGGTATGACTGTGCACTTTGTGGCATTTAGCTTGAGGCCATGGCTTTGACACCAGGTATCTGTCTCAGTGAGACCCTTTTGGAGGATGTCTGTGTCAGCCAGAGAGTCAATTATAGCCCCTAGTTTGCAGTCGTCTGCGAACTTGGTCAGCTGTAGTCCTCCTGTGCTTACCTGTACCTCTGAGAAGTATATGCCGAACAGGAGGGGTCCTAGGACTGAGCCCTGGGGAATGCCATTTGAATTTGATATCTGTGCTTTATTTATTCCTTCAGCTATTCAAGACAGGAAAATAACTGTTGTTCTTTAGACTAAAAGATAGTTTTTTGTCTTCTCCCAGTGAGGGGTTGACCTGAAGTGGCAAAAGTCAACCACACTGACCTAAAGGACTGTGTAAGTACCTCCTAAAGATAATTCATCCATATGTGAAGATTGAAAGAACGAGGGAGAATAAAAAAATAAATACATGAATTCTGAAACTCAAATGTAAGTTGTTTTATTAGTGCCTTCACCACTCTGTGATTTGTGAGAAAATTACAAATTTAATGAGGAACAGACATACCTCTCGACTTCTTAGTGCATGAAATCTGGACAAAGCCCAATAAAATGGGGGCAAAAGGTGAAAAATAGGGACATATTTTAAATATTGCTCTTATAAACTTAGAAAGTTGCTAAAGTAACAGGGTTTGTTTTAACATACATTTTCTGAAGGATATGAAATCTGAAACTCAAATGTATGTCATTATTTAATGACTTCTGTCCTGACCATCCCAGTGATTTGCCAGAAAACCACAAATTTTATGAGGAACATACCAAAAATATGAGCCAAAAATCTGGACAGTTGAGAGGTATGGGAGCAGTCAAAAGATATTCTGCAAAAATCTGGACAGTTGAGAGATATGATAGATCCTTCAAAAGTATTTCTTTTTCTTACAATTGAGAGTGGTGATGAAAGGATGATTGATGACTTTAATAAGATCCAGCAAAACATGTCTGTCAGCTCTTCATCCTCTGGTACTAGGACAGTTAGAGGTACATTACTTTTGCCTTACTTTTTGGCCAGAACATCCCAGTTATCATCACTGGGCCCTATTCAAGTCTCAGTCCTAGAAAAGTGGAGTTTGAGCTATTAAAGATTGGTTCTGATGTTGACAGATGTGTCCATACAGATTACGGTCTTGTATTCAGGACCACAGCTTTTAGGGACAGATCCTTTCATGTTGACATTTGCATTCGGTATTAATGACTTTGACAGTGATCCTGTTGGCATCAGGAATTTCTTCAGGCTCACCTGTTGTGGCTGGCCTGTGACTGTTGGTTTTGCAAAATACCTTGTTGGGGTTGTTGGCAGTGTTAACAAGATCTGTTTTCCAGCCTTTGGATTCAGTGCTGTGTATGACTGGCTTTGGCTTGATGAGTATTTAGATCTAATTTTCAAAGGCTGGCATGTTGAGTTTGAACTCCATCCTGCTGCATTTTTGGCATTGGCCTTAGGCAACAGGATTTGGAATTTTTGACTTCAAGTTTGATATCTTTGTAGATCTTGACACACCAATGCAAAATATTTCACATTTGCTGACCTTGTTCTATTTATACAGAAAAATCTTCTATCATTGGGGGAAGACTTATTCTGACCTCTTTCCATCCCAACCACTAGCAAATTCAACAATTACTTTACTTTCATCTCTCCTTCAGGGGAGTGTACTATGAATACTTTTGCCCAGCAACAACCTACAGACCTCCTTTAGGCTCATTCCCATTTCTCTTTTTCTAAAAATCATTCATAAGACCAGCCAGAACAGCTTTCAATAGTGTTGTTTCTTCTGGTCAAGCCTCATTTTCCTGGAGGTGTGTCTGTCTGAAATCCTTCAGTTCTCTCCTTACCAACCTGTAAATCAAACTTCAGCAGGACTTTCACTCCTTCCATCTAACCACATGGTTACACTTGTGACACTTATGGCCAGAGACGAGTCATGCTTCACCATGGTAGTCCACCACTGCTTATCTACTTAAAACCAGAAAAAATGTATAAAAGTAAGTGAATGCATTTTTCTATATTGGCTGTTTCCAAAGGTGTGCAACCCTTCTTAGTTCCTGTCCTAGAAGTGTTACAGTATGTTATTCTGATCTTTGGTGCAATATTAAGGTGCAATATGCTTTCATTTCCAGCCTTTGCCAGGATTATAATGCTACATCTTTGGCATCTTTACAGGTCTATAAAGCCTTTCATAGTGGGCCTTTTCTTTCAAGGTCTCCTGTCAAAGATCCTGTCTCTCCCCTGGATTTATACAGTGTTTTATAGAAAATAGCCTCTCCTCCTTTTAAACCTCCTGTTACAGCAGAGTTTTATCTGACAGTACAACTTGTATATTCTCTATAGATCTCAGTCTTCCATCAGAGATGTATTTGTTAGGAGTATGTTTCCATCATGGTGACCACTCTTAGATGTTCATCGTGTTACACTGCTGCAGTCATTACACTTGGTTTATCCTGCCGTCAGGCAGTTCCACAGTCGGCCAGAGTTCCAAAGTCTTGGTCAGGCGTCGGTTGCTGTCGCCTCCTCCCTGACGTCAGTGCGACAGGGGTATATAAGATGCAGCCGACGACATTTTCTTCAGGCTTTCTTGCCACGTGGTGCCCGAAGCAGAAGTAGTTCGCAAGTGCCGGTCGGCCAACGCCTGAAATTTTCATTTTCAAGTTTCAGAACCGAAGTCTTCAAACTAAAGCTAAGTACCCCGTTGGGGAAACTTTTTCTTGCTCCTTACCGATGTCAGTAAAAGTTAGTAATTGCATTATTTGTGGGAAGCAAATACCTCAGAAGGATTTTCATTTGTACTGTATTCCTTGCCTAGGCCCTGATCACAATGTGCCTTGCTGTCGGTTTTGTGCTAAATTTAACCAACGCACTATTAAGCGTTGGTATATTTTTGCTTCCAAATATTTTGGCTCTAGATTTAACTACCCTGAAATGCTGTCGGTTAGCAATCCGACTACTGGAGTACACAAAAAATGCAAGGAAAAAGACAGAGACAGACCTTCGAGGTCCAAAACCGACGACGAAGCTTCTTCTAAGCCAGTCGCCGGTTCGCCGGTACTCAGGTGCTTTTGCAGCCCCTGATACCCGCTACTTTTGAGTCGCAGCCCTCTACCGAGACCCATTCGCAGTCCAGTATGCCGCGAGATTCGCAAAGTATTGAACCCACGGATGTCTCTCCCTTGGATGGGTCTGGAGCCGCTGAGCAGGCATCGGCTTCTGAAGGTGTTTTCAGGCCTCAACATTTTTATATTAAACCGATGCCATCAACAAAAACAAGGTCAAAAACAACTTTTATGTCTAAAAAACTGATGCATAAGCCACATGCTCAGGCCCCTATGCCTAAAAAACAAATGATCAAAATGGCTGAGGATTTGATTACCTTGATCAGAGGTTCCCAAACCCCCTGCTAAGAGGCCTAGGCAAGGCACTGATTATGAATCTTCAGATCAGGTTTCCATTTCTTCTGATTCCTCTTCTAATCAGGAATTTTCTATCCCACCTCTGATATGGAGGAATCCATCCCATCTGCATCTCCTCCTGAGGATTACTCTTTTGGAGAGACTTTGCATACTTTAAGGGAACATTTTCACTGGGAGAGTCAGGACTTCTCTGAATCAAAAAAGAGGCTTAGGGATTTCCTTCATCTTCCTCAGCATAGACCTTTGGCAATACCCCCTGTTTTAGACATTGTTGATGATGTGTTCTCGGAATCAAGCATGGCTCCTGATTCCCTGCCTCCGGCTCCTAGTAAGCCAGACAGATATTACAGGGTTCCTGATTCCCACAAATTTCTTTTCAAAAATCCTGCTGCTGATCCTGAGACTGTTTCTCAGGGTCCAGATGGTGTAAAGGCTTCTACAGTCAAAAATCGTACCCCTTCTGATAGAGATTCCAGGGCGCTGGATAGATGGGGTAAGAAGGTTTATACGTCTGCAACCCTGGCAATCAGGGCTTTAAACTGCCAGTTTCATATGCTTAAATATCAGCAGCATGTCATGGGCTTACTGAAACAGAAAATGATGATGATTTCTGACTGTGTGGAAAATAAAGAGTTACAGGATTTATTGCATTCAGCAGAACAGGTTGGAAAGCATACTTTGCAATGTGGTTTTGAGTCCTTGGAGGCCTCTTGTAGGGCCGCCGTTACTGGATCTGTGATAAGAAGGCATGCCTGGCTCAAGGAGCAAAATCTGCCTAATCATGTTAAAGCTAAATTGTTGGATGCCCCTTTGCAGCATGATACTCTGTTTGGTAATAAGGCAGAAGAGGTATTAAAGAAAATGGAAGACAAAGCTAAATCTATGCAAACTGTAAAAGATTTCTTACAAGTGCAGCCGCCCAGGTTCAGTAGGCACTGGCCTACTAAAAATTGGTCCTTTCCTGTGTCCAACAGAGCCAATCAGGGCAAATCCAGCTGCTCAAAAGGTTCCAGATGTGAATCACAGGGATCTTACAGGTCAAAACAATGGGGTGCCTCCACCTCCAAATCTGGAGGTAACAAAGCACAACCCTACAGTAAGCAGTCTCAATGACTTCCCTCTACCATCTCCAAGCACTTATCTTTTGGCAGCCCCCTTGGGGGGGGGGGGGTAAAACTAGCACTTCATGCTTAAAATTGGCAGTTAATAACCCAGATCAAGTGGGTATTAAACATAGTATCCCAGGGGTACATATTTCATTTCCATACTTTGCCATTTCCAAATGGATGTCCAGATCTGCCACAAAACCAGTGGGCAGAGGCAAGAAACAAGTCATGTCCCTCATGGATATGGGGGCTATTCATCCGGTACCAGAAAAGGAAAAAGGACAATGATTTTATTCAAGACTGTTCCTGGTGCCCAGAAAAGACAATTCATGTGCATCCGATACTGGATTTATTGATTCTGAACACGTTCCTGGATATTCCAAAATTCAAAATGTTGACTTTGCAACAGCTACTGCCTATGCTAGGCAAAAATGTTTGGTTAGTAACACTAGACTTAAAAGAGGCATACCTGCATATCCCAATAAGGGAATCTTGCAGAATATACCTCCGCTTCAAAGCAGGTTTTTTGCATTACCAATTCTTTGCACTGCCCTTTGGCTTATCTACTGCACCCAGGGTCTTTACAAAGTGCCTGGCACCAGTAATTGCATTCTACAGACAAAGAAGCAGTCAATTATATCCTTATCTGGAGGATTGTCTCATTCAGGCAGACGACAAGGACACTCTTCTTCAACATCTGGCATTTGTAAAAAGGCTTCTAGCATGCCTAGGGTACACCATAAACAAAAAGAAATCACAACTGGTACCCTCTCAAATAATTACATTCCTGGATGCAAGCTTGAATACAACTGCCCAGATGGCTTACCTCATGCCAGACAAACAAATACAATTGACAGCATAATTCAATCAAATGGCAACAAAAACCCAGTTATCTGCAAGACAAATTTTGCATGCTTTGGGGTTCATGGCATCATGCATTCTTCTGATTCCATATGTGAGACTGCATATCGGGAAACTTTAGTGGTATCTAAAAAGTTTATGGAGTCAACATTGTCACAGCCTGGAAACAATGATTCCTCTCATTCCCTGCCTACAACAGGAGTTTCTTTGGTGGGCAAAGACATGTCACCAAAACAGGGGACTGTCATTCACACTACCCCCTGCCACCCAAACCTTAACTACAGACGCATCAGACTATGCTTGGGGGGGCCCACCTGGCAGGGAGATGCATTCAGGGCAAATGGAGCCCAAACCAAATGCATCTGTATATCAACCAGAAAGAAATGCTAGCTGTTCAGAATTCTCTGACAGCCTTCAAGGACTTACTTCATCCAGGACAACTACTGATAAAGACGGACAACACCACAGTTATGTGGTACATAAACAAGCAGGGGGGTACCCATTCATACCCCCGTTGCAGACTAGCCATGGCCTTGTGGAACACAGGCTTGACTTACCAAATACATCTTCAAGCTCAATTCCTGCCTGGAAAGCAAAATACTCTGGCAGACGACCTAAGCAGAAATCTTATGGACCCGCACGAATGGAAACTGGATCCACAAATCTTCAGCATATTAACACAGAAATGGGGGAGCCCAGACATATATCTATTTGCCTCTCCCCAAAACCATCAGTTGGACAACTACTGCAAAAGAACTCATCACAAAAAAGCATGGAAAGTGGATGCTCTCTCCTTCAGCTGGAAAAACCTATCAGTCTATGCCTTTCGCCCTCTGCCTCTACTGTCCAAGGTCTTACTAAAAGTCAGACAGGAAAAACCAAAAATGATTCTAATTGCCCAGGACTGGCTTTGCCAACACTGGTACCCTTTCTATGGAATATGTCGCACCTTCCTCCATGGTACTTGCCTCAAACACCTCATCTCCTGTCTCAACAGAACTATCAAATTCTGCACACTCAGCTACAAACTCTGAATCTTGCAGCATGGCTAATCAACTAATTATTCAAAACACATCTCTCAGTAAACCTGTGGTGGATGTCATCTTGGAAGCCAGAAGGCCTAGTACCAGAAAATCTTATGCTGATAAATGGAAGAGATTCTGTGCTTGGAAGCACAAGGAATAGACACAGCAAGGCCTAATATTCCTCAGATTTTACAATACTTAACTGAGATGCTTGACAAGGGCCTATCTTTTTCTTCTATAAAAATCCATCCCCCTGCCATCTCGGCTCATTGCAACACATATCCTCCCCTCTTTTCTCATCCACTGCTAAAACAGTATCTCAGAGGGGCCAAAAATTTAAGGCCTTCCAGGTACCAACTCCTGCACGGGACCTCAGTTTTGTGCTGGAAAAACTCACCCTGCCTCCTTTTGAACCAGCAGCTACTGCTGATATAAAATTTATATCTTTCTTTTGGCAGTTAATTCAGCTAGAAGGGTTTCGGAACTACAGCCTCTCATGACAGTGGAGTCTTTCATTATATTCTACCCGGACAGAATGGCCCTCAGGACCAACCCTTCCTTTATGCCTAAAGTGGTATCCAGTGTGGCTCTTAACCAGACCATTCACCTGCCAACTTATTTCCCAAATCCGCAGAACAAGGGGAGGTGGATTTTGCATTCATTGGATGTACACAGACAACTAAGAGTCTACTTAAACAGGACAAAATCTCTATGAATTCTGAGCAACTACTGGTAGCATTTGCTGCAGGATTAGAGGGGAAGACTATATCAAAGCAGACTATTTCTAAATGGTCAAGCCACTGCATTTGTTTCTGCTATTTGCACCATGGTAAACCTGTGCCCAAGGGAATCAGATCCCATTCCACCAGGGCTGCCTCCAGTTCAGCAGCTTTTCTCAGAGGGGTCCCAACCAAAGACATTCTAGAAGCTGCAACTTGGAGCTCTGTTAATACGTTCACAAAGCATTATCATTTACCTCTCTTCTCTATATCTAGGGCAGGCTTTGCCACTGCAGTCCTGCAGGGCCTTATAGCTGCTCCTAATGCAGTTTAGTTCCATCCTCCCATCCATAGCTTTGGGATTCTTCACAAATGTAATGACTGCAACAGTGCAACACGAAGAACATAGTACAGTTGTGTACACTTACCATAAATGTAGATTTTCGAGTGTATTCACTGTTGCAGTCCAGGTTACCCGCATGCCATCCCCCATTCTATACCTTTTCTTTCCTTCACTTTATTCAAAAGCCTTTGTGGTGTATTTGCTTTTAGTTGAAGGTAAATTTTATGTTTCTAAAGTGCATTTATATATTTACAGTTTATTTATATATATATATATATTTTTGTTCCCCATTTGGGGGGCACCTGACATCTGGGGCAAGAAAAACTGATTAAAATGGCGTCGGCTGCATGTTTTATACCCCTGATGACCTGACATCATGGAAGAGGAGACAGCAACCGACGCAGAACCCAAGACTTTGTTATTCAGGCCGACTGAGGGCAACCAGCTAGGAGATTACCCAAATGTAATGACTGCAACAGTGAATACACTCAAACATCTACATTTATGGTAAGTGTACACAACTGTACTTTTTAATTTTATCAGTAGTAGTATATTCTTGCATAATTGTCCACAAACGTTCATGTTGTTTTATAACAAATGCTTTATTTAAATCTCCTATCATGGTCTTGATTTCATCAGTCCTATTTATAATATCATGCACAATTTCCCTTACTATTAATAACGATTCCAGACATCCTTTTCCCTTTAAACTATATATATATTGCTTCCATAATACATTTTATTTTCCATTCTCTTTTGAATTATATTCATAAAGATCTTATAATTTACATTGCTCAGTTCTATGTGTCTCCAATTTTCAATTTTATTTTTTTCTTCCATTTTCCATACAAATTTGATATATCATCACATAAATCTTTATACATAAAACCTGCCTTTAACCAGTCATTCGTACCTTTTAAGAAGTGTTTTTTTTCTGCCAGTCCATAAAATTCTTAAAAAATTGGTAACCTATTCCATCTGGTCATGAACCCAACTGTAAATGATCTTGTCCAAGTACTTTTTCTAATTCATATAAGAAAATCCCATTTTCCATTTCTTTATTTTCTTGTGTTAATTTATAACGTGCCATTCTTTTTTGTACTTTCTATCTTCAACTATTTTCATCACATAATTTATTACACTATTTAAAATGTGTTCATGAGACCATCTTACCTCTCCATCATCTTTCATTTTTTTCATTATACTAGTATTATCTTTAGCCATGCTACACAAATAAGTGTTCACCTCTTCTCTTTTACATTGTAAGTAATATCTTTGCTTAAATAATAATTCTTACATTTTCTCTTGCTTCTTTTCATAAATTCTCCATTCTGTCAGATAATATTCTCTATCATTATTTTCCCATTCCTTCAAAGCACTTATATACATTGTTTTATAATTTCATTTTTCTGCTTTTCTTACATCTAACTTTTATTTAAAAGCTAGCCACCAGTTGGACCAGTTTTTATAACACACTCTAGCGGATATTTGATCTTTCCATAATTGCATACTGATTTTCTTTCTATTTTCATCTCATATTTTATTACGTATTCTTTTTATTCCTTTTCCCAGTTTGATATACTCTTTATTTTCCCGTATCTCTAGTCATCTGAAGGATCTGAGAAGCTTGTAATACGTGTCTCTCTTAGCTTTTATAAATTGGGATACAATAGATATTTCACCTCAACTATATGTGTGCAAATTATTATTTCAAAACTTTAAATTGCCACATTTTATAACTTCAAACTTTTTCTTAAATTTTCCTCTCAAATCACAGTTACCATCTCCTATTAATATTATATTCATATCACTTACTACATAATCTAGAATGTTGTAAATAAATGTTCCTTTTCTTTACTTTTATCATAGACATACAGTGCTATAATTCTGTATACCTGATTATGCCAGTAGGACATGTTCAGTAGGTAATCTTCCCATCATTACCAATGTTGTATTTAATATTTTCACTGACATCCTACAGCCATGCCAGAATATAGTTATTTTCCAAGGTTCCATATTGCATCTCTTCCTCAAAGTTTTTTTTTCTTTTGTCAAAAATCTTACATCTTCTAATGTTATTATGTCAGTATCACACTTACTACATAAATTTAGGACGCCTATTCTTCTACTTATATTTTTAATAAATACTATTTACATCTGTTGAAAGAACTGTAAAATTGTCATTGTCTGTTTTATAGCTTACCAGAAGTTATGTAAATTTGATGTATTTATCTTATTTGCATTATCCATTTCATTTATTTTTCTCCTTTACACTTATGCTTATATTTTGTTCTGTCTTTTACTCTTTTGCCAGTCAAATTCTTTTATTTCACTTATTTCAGAACCTTCTTCTATAATATCTTCTGTTTCTTTTTTCTCTTTATCCTTATCTTTATTTTACCCTGATCTTGCTTCCCTAGTTCCTGTTTATCTTTTACTGGGGCTGTTTCTTCTCTTTCTATACTGTCATCACTTTTATTTTCTTCTTCCTCATCCGTTTTTCTCTAAATTATAATTCATTCATAAATGCCCAATTTTGTTACATTTATAACATTTAAGTTCACACTTTTTTGCAACATGGCCTGTTTCCCCACAAATGTAACATTTTCTCTTATCAAAGTTACTTATCAACTGATAATCTTTCCCCAGGAAAAAAAACATGTTTTAGGTTGTCCCCAATAATTTACAATATCCCTGTTACTCTCTACAGTGGTCATACTATACTAGGGGTATGAACAATCTTTCCTTTCTCCGTTTTCAGTACAATATTTACAGTCCCATTCACCAGTTCATAATCCTTTGTTTTTATTACACTTTGCTAATGTCCATAAAATCTTTACAAGGTTTGCTTAAATTTCTCTGTAAAGTCTCTTTTTCTACTTCAGTTCAAAGTTGAACATGCATTTTCTTTTTTGTTTCTCTATGAAATGTTTTAACCACATATGAGTTCCATGGATTACAGTTATTTTCCTTTTTATACTCCCCCAAAACATTTCCATAACCAAATCTGTCTCAAAGATAATTTCACAAAATGTCCCTTCATGAATAAGAATGAAAGTGTTTACCTCATGAGACTTCACTCTCAATGGGACCAATAACTTATCCCAAATGTCATACCTGTACATTTCTTTTTCTTCTTTGTTCTGTATACTTACCACAAATTTCCCTTTATCCTTGACATTTTCCTTCTTATTTCTTATCACTTTCTCTGCAGTTTTCTTCAGAGTCTTGACATATGATTTCTTTTAATGGCAGTCTTCTTTGATTCTGTTATGTATATTTAGTTTCTGTTGTATTAGATTTTGTGTAATTATATAAACTTTACCTATGTTTGGGTCTTTGAATCTTCTTTTTAGATAATATAGGCAATTAGTTTAGAATTGCATCATTCAGAAATACAATATATTATTTGTAGTATGATAGCTAGTGACTTAATTCTTTCATTAATAGCACATTTTTGATTATTGTGGAAGCTCTAGTAATTCATCATATTATAGCTTATCTAACTGAATTTCTTGCCTTCCTTTTGTATTTTTTTTCTTTTGCTTTGTTAACTTAGTCCTTAGGCTTCTAAAGGTTCTCATTCAATGTTATTATTATCTAAGGCAGTTATTATAAACTGGCTTCTGCATAACAACATTGCCGTGTTTTCCTAGGGTTTATTTTTCTGCTACTCATCTACCATTGCCTTCTGTTAACATTCCAACATTCAGGTTCTTACACTTCTTTGGTAGCTGTGGTTAATTGCTTGATTTGGAAATTTCTCTTTATTTACTGATTACCTGTTATTGGATGTGGGGATAGGACTCATCCTTGTGAACTAATTACACCTATCTGTATTACATTTATGCCATAGATGATTTGATATCCTTTTTACACCTAAGTAGCTCACTACCATGCCAAAATATTTGTGCTAATTTTTATTAGGTTATTTATCATTTATTGGTGTGTTTCCTTCTCATATAATTGGAAGATCAGCTTTCCTGTCTACTGTAATTTTTTTTTTTGGCTGGAGCACTTTTCCATGCTGTTGTAGCACTAGTTTCTTATTCAAGAAGATACATTAGAATTAGACAGCTGTTTAAACAGAGGTCTTTGGGCTGCCTCAGTATCTAAAGATAAACCTTCTTGGAAATTGGGTCTCACGTGTCCTGGTGGTGAGAAAGTTTATTTTATTATCATTCATCTTCCATCTTTTCTGGGGACTCCATGCATTCTGATGTCATTTCTTCTAATTTTCCTATTAGCAAATGTTTCTGTTTTAAGAAAGAATTAATATACATGTCTCTATCTCCCAATCTACCGCCAACTTCACTTTTAAAAGATTTAGTGTCCATTATTTGCTTTTTTTTTTTTTGCTGTAGCATATTTAAATATTTCTGTGTTAAATGTTTTTGTATATTGTCCATTGTGATTGTGAATTCTTCTTTCTAAGTTTAAGAAACAATGTAACCACTTGCTGAATATCCTATGTAAGAGTGAAGTCTGCATGAGAATGTTTTATATTTTTTGTCATTGTTACATGACAACCATTATTCTTCTTATGATCTAATCAGCCAGTTCCTGTCTTGTAGGTGATGACCAATCATGGGAGACCATCATGCAGCCAACCATTGAGGTTTTTTTAGTTAAACCCTAATCCCTGATCCCTGCAGCAGCTGATGAATTTGGCCAGTAACACTGTTCCCCAAGACATGTATGCACCTTATTGCTGACTTCACCTTGGTATGCAGAGCCCCATTATGGCCCAACTGCTGCTTTGTCTTGTAGTTTACTTCACCTCTACTGGGTATGAGTACAGCAGCAGGTCAAGCTGCATCCCTTCTGCCTAAATGGTTGAGCCATCATTAGCCACTTAATCCCATTCAGGCCAGTAGTTAATCCCAGGTCATCTGTGTCACAGTTAGAGCTTCATCCATTTTCACCTTGTAGTTATCACACATTGAATAATTTTAAAGCACTTTTCCTTCTTCAGAATATTTATGTATCAAAATGTCAAAAGTGCTCAAGGAAAAAAAAAAGTTGTTAGAATGAAAAAAATTATAGTAAACTATGAAACTCTCACCAGCCGGTGATGCAGAGGACCGGCATCTGTCTATACTGCTTATAACTTGAGTTCTGAATTGCATTCAAGCTACTGGTAGGGGTGACATGGGGTTAGGACACAACTGCTAGTGGCCAGCTCTTCTATTCTGAAGGGAAGTTGTAGGAAAACCCAGTGTCTGTGCAAATTCTTCTGGACACCAGGAGCCTTGCATGTCATCACAGGTTAATGAACGATGTGACAATGTACCTCACACTTCATCACAGGATAATGGATGAGGTGACAGTGATACTCCTGACTTTATCGTAATAGGCACTCCTACAGCCATGGAAATAAATTACCTTTGCCTTCAAACATGAAACATCCAGAAAGGGGATATGCATTAATTCCTTATTGGTAGAGACACACTTTCTGGAGTGTTAAAGTTATCTTTTACAACAAACCTGAAGTACCTATTGCCTCACAATTTCATGTATTTCACAATTTTAATACTATTAGCTTGAAGGTGCTCTACCTGAAAAGGTCTGTTAAAGTAAGTGTTTATAAAAAGCATGGACTTTGTCAACACAGTGTTTTTGTACTGAAATTTAATACAGTTAAGGTGTTTGCGTTAAATAATTGATTCAAACTTAGAATTGTCATATTTGGATGTTCTTAATTTCTTTTAAATGTGATTTCTTTTCTAGTCATTCACATGACTTGTTTTATATCTTCTGGCTTCTCATAAAAGGCTTGTAGAACCAAGGAACTCGTAACATATACAATTAAATAATGTTGGTTTTAGAAACCTGTTGGTCATAATTTCTTTACACTTCTGAAGTTATGTAGTTTAAGCAATGTGTATTACCCTGCAAAAAGCAAACATGATTCCTTTTAAGTGAAGGACCTAAAGTTAAGATTTCAATCTTAACTTTAAGCATCCCTGTTACTAGCACTTTCTCTAATACCTAAAAAGATCATCTCTACTTGACTCCAAGTAGACTTTTCTCTATCTGTTAAACCTAGCACTTGCTCCTACAGTACTTATTACCTTGATACGGCACTCTTATAGATAGCACCCCAAAAAGGCAAACCCCCATTTCTCGGTCACCCACGTCCCCCGGAATCTCTTTTAAAGTTTTTTTGTCTAGTCCTTCTAGCATGTCGAGGGATCAGTTGCTAGTGTCCTCTCCTGCTCAGCTGGTGAACCTGGGAATATTGAGGCAATGTTACAATTGCCTCATGTACACAGACAACCCTCTCCTCCTCCCACAAAACACAAATACATGCGAGAGATGCAACTATACGGCCAAACTGGAGGCTGAGCTCTCTCAACATAGGACTGGCAAGACCAGTCAGGAGGAGAAGGTTACCACACACACTATAGACCCAGTCTCACATAGTACCATCACAACCTCAAATCATACACATAAACACACAAAGACATACTCGGCTCTGATCAAAAATCTACCAAAACAGCAGAGGCCACCAAAGCAGACACCCAAACAACCACCACCTCAGAACACAACACCTGCAACACATAGACCTCACAGTCAGAGTGTCAAACAGTCACAGCCCTTAAGGCCAAACACAATGCCAGACACACTAGTCATTGGTGACTCCATAGTCAGACACACTGACGTCCCGCTCACCAGACTGAGTAAGGAGAAGGTCACAGTAAGCTGCCTGTCGGGCGCTAGAATCCGCCACATAACGCAAGCACTCAGGTCTCTCAACAGCAGGTACAATACGACTCAGTCATTGTCCACGCTGGTGTAAATGACCTGAGACGTACCTCCTTGGACTACATGAAAAGAGACATTGAGGAGCTCTCTGATTATGTAGCCCAGGCAGGTATGACCCTGACCTTGAGCAGTATCCTACCTTCACCAAGAATGATGCCACAATACAGAGATAAGATGATCAGCTTTAACAATTGGCTTAAACTCTGGTGTCATTCAAAGGGGATCCAATGTCTGTCTGCCTGGGATGACATGCTGGACAAGCCACGCTGCTTCAAGGGACGGCTTGCACCTGTCACCCTGGGATTCCGGATATTGGCAAAGGCTCTTGCCACCCCATAGTGCCTTTTTAGGCAAGGCTCAAATTCTAAACCTACCACCCTAGAACACAAAAAGGAAAAAACTAAGGGTAATGCTGCTCAATGCCAGAAGTCTAAATCTCAAAATGCACGCACTCGAGGCCCTTCTCAGTATGGAGAACATCGATGTCTGTGCAGTGACAGAAACCTGGTTCAAGGCTCCTGAGAGCACCCCAGCACTATCAGGTTTTACCTCTTATCATGCGTTCCGCCCCAAAATCCGGACAATACCAAGAAAGGAGGGGGTATCCATATTCATCAAGGACACCCACACCTCAAGACTGGTGGCAACGCACGATGCATCGGAGACCATCCAGGTGCAATTAACCATAGGCAAGACTGCTCTGCAAATTGTAGCATGTTACAGGCCACCCTCACAAACTCAGGAACCTCACATGGCCTTCCTGAAAACACTAGAGGGATAAATGTATCACCAAACACCATCATACTAGGTGACTTCAATTACCCTAATATAGACTGGGAACACTACTCAAGCCCAAACACCCTAGCCCAAAAGTTCCTGGAATTCATAAACTCAAATGCCATGGAACAACTAGTCACCATCCCCACAAGAGGAGAAAACATACTTGATCTCATCATCACGAACATGGGAGCACAATGTTCAACACCGGAAGTATACCCCTCACTGGTGAGATCAGATCACAAACTAATCTCGCTGGAGGTCCTCATCCCACCCCCACCTGAAATAAAAAAGACCACAGTAAAGAACTTCTCGAAAGCTGACTTCACACTTCTAAAGACTAGTGTGGTCTCCTTTAAGGCCCCCGAGCCAGCGGAAAACAGTACTCAAGCCGCTGAATCACTTACAAATGCCTTCTACCAGCACCTGCAGGACTGCATGGATAAGGCAATCCCAAGCAAAACAAAGACTCTTTGTACCAAAGGCAAGCGTCCAGTCTGGTGGACCCCAGCCATAAACAAACTCTACAACAAAAGGAGGAAGCTACTACAAGATAGAGCAAAATCCTTAAAAGGTAAGACACACTTGATCACTATAAGTAAAAAACTAAGAGCTCTCATAAAATCATCCAAAGCAAATTTTGAGAGAAAAATAGCTAAAGACTCAAAAGACAATCATAAGGCCTTCTTTAGCTATGTTAGAAACCTGGGAGGAAACTCCCAGATATGCTCAGAACTAGTTCAAAATGATGTGAAGATTACTGATCCTACAGACATTGCCAACATACTGGCTGACAGGTTCAGTGCAAACTTCTCCCCTCCCCAAAAGGAGAGATATCTATACCAAGCGATTGCAGCCCCCAAACATCTCCAACGCCCAAGTGAGAACTGCTCTCTCCAAACCAAATAACACAGCATCCATGGGACCTGATGGTGTCCCCGGCTGTGTGCTCCACGAACTCATTGAGGAATTAAACCCACAGCTAGGACAGCTGTTTAATCATAGTCTTACCTCTGGATACGCACCCAGGAGTGGCGCACTGCAACTGTGGTCCCACTTCACAAAGGCGGTGCCTCCACCGACCCTGGAAATTACCGGCCCATTAGCTTGACAAGCCTTATCTGCAAAGCCATGGAGAGGATCATAATGGACCTCATAAATAAAGACATAGGGAATTTGCAGACTTTGGATCCATCCCAGTTTGGCTTTGTCAAAGGCAGATCATGCCTTCTAAACTTGGTTGACTTTTTCGAAACAGTCACCAAAGCCATTGATGAGGGAAAGGCAGTCCATACAGCCTACCTCGATCTGGCGAAGGCCTTCGATACAATACCCCACTCGGGTATCATTGAAAAACTCATCAGCTTAAATGTTAACCCATATATCACAAGATGGGTTGCAAACCGGCTGAGTGACAGAACCCACAGGGTCAGAGTTGCTGGCGCCATGTCAGACTCAAAGCCTGTCACAAGTGGTGTACCACAGGGCTCAGTCCTGGGCCCACTCTTGTTTGGCATCTACTTTTCCAAGTACAAGCAAACACAGGAGGGTTATGGCTGACAAAGTTTGCAGATGACTGCAAACTGGGCCATAGTAGAAAACACATCTGACACAGATATCCTTCAGAAGGGTCTCACAGAAATGGATAACTGGTGCCAGAGCCATGGCCTAAAGTTAAATGCCAAAAAATGCATAGTCATACCCTTCGGGAAAAACAAGGTTACCCCTAGCTACCAAATAGGTGGCAATCCACTGAGCACAGAAGAAGTTATCAGGGACCTGGGGACCCAGGTTGATAGTAGTCTGTCATTCGACACCCATGTAGCTAAAGTAGTTAGGAAGACCTTTTACATTGCCCACCTTATCATGAAGGGATTCTCATCTAGATCAAGGGAGGTCATAGTCTCCCTATACTCATCACTCATCAGACCAATGATTGAGTACAATGCCCCATTCGAATGTATCTGACCCGACACTTGCAGCAGCTGGAGAGGCCACAAAAGTTCCTCACCAAAAGGATAAAGGGTCTCAAACATCTGTCCTATGCTGCCCGACTGAAAGAACTCCAGCTCTATTCAGTCGCCACCGCTTGCTCAGAGGTGACCTTTGCTTAACATACAAGGCCATGTCAAACCGAGATTTGATCAATATGCTTCACTTCAAAAATTCTAGATCCGCCACAGCCACATCGGCAGGAGACTTAAACCTCGACACGGCTATTAATAGGACGTGCTGGAGGGATAGATTCATCACCCAAAGACTCCCTATGCTGTGGAATAAAATCCCGGTATATGTGAGGCAGAGCACCTCGCTGGCCTTGTTCAAGAGAAATCTTGACCAATGGATGGGAGATCGCAGATATACCCCAGGGATTACCTCAGTGTCACTGCTTGACAGAGGCACAGCAAAATAATGGGTATAGTTCCCCATACTAAAGGGGTGGCGTAAGCCACAAAACTATGGGCTAGGCTTGTAAATGCCCTCGGGCAGATAGCCTAGTATGAACCTATGAACCTATGAACCTATACTCAACCACTTTGATTTTTAAACTGTTGCAACATAATAAGCTGCCTCACACAGAGAGATCTTTATCAAACGTTGAAGCTGGCATTCTGGTTGTTTGTACTATGACTTTGATTCAATCAGTGTTCCTTTGATTATTTTATGGAGTCCTTATGGGATTCAGAGTTATGTGTTATGCAGTTTAGTGCTTCTTCCTGCCCCCGCTCAGTTTAGGAATAACCTTGATGTACTGTGCCAAAATCAGAGCATCTGTAATTGGTGTACATAATATAGTTTTTATTAAAATGGTTTAGTATTCTGACGTATTTGTCAACTGTTTTTGAATTTGTTAGTATTAATTCTAATGTATTGCATCTTTGAATTTATGTTTGCACTTTTCTATTTATTTCCAAACTAGTCAAGTAAACGGGGACTTTTTGGATCATTTTCAGCCCCAGGTTTGACCGTAACCATTCTTATATATTGAATGTTTAATATAGTGCTACTGACTAATGTTTTCAATTTCTCTAATTATATTGAAAAGGATTAGTGTTGAATGTTTAATGCATTCTCAATGCACCTTGTAACAGTCTTTCTTTATGCAGTAATAGTTATTGTATTGTATTGTTCAGCCAATCACTGGTCATTGCTGACAAGGGGAACAAACATTCTGGATCTGGTCCTCACCAACATGTCAAACAGATGCACTGCCGCAACTGTCGGACACACTTTAGTTAAATCTGACCACAAAGCAGTCACCTTCGAGCTTGCACTAACACCAAAACTTACAAAGGATGAAATCAGACAAAAAAAATTCACCAAGTCAAACTATACCCTCCTAGATGAAGGTATAAATGCATTCCAAGCCCCACCCCAAGCTGGAAGTGGCAACTATGCCAAAGTTTACACTAAAGCCTGGTACAATCACTTGCATAAATATATAAACTCTACTATACCAGAAAGAATCAAAGTCAGAGCCCCAAGAAAAACCAAGCTGCCATGGTGGACATCCAGCATCAACAAACCTTAAAATAAACGCAAAAAGTTGATGTCCAAGAAAACAAAGGCAAGGCCCCAACAATGAAAAAGCACCTTCTTCAGCCTCAACAGGAAAATAAAATAAAATAACTTTTCATATCCTCCAAGGGCTCCTTTAAGAGAAACTTAGCAAGTACAGCCAAGGATAACCATAAGGCCATTTACAGCTATGTATGTAACCTAAAGGGCTGGACCCAAGCATGAGCAGAACTAGTGGCCAACAGTATCACACATACTGACCCCACAGAGAGAGCATACCTTCTAGTGGATAGGTTTGGCCAAACCTTCATTCACTTATTCCCTCCTAACTTACAACAAACCCCCCCCCCTACTTATCTGAAGATCAGGTCCTCAAAGCCTTGTCCAAGGCAAAAAAATACAACCTCTATAGGACCAGACAACATCCCCGGCTTTCTACTAAACAGGCTAAAACAAGAACTGGAATCACCACTAAATACCCTTTTCAATCACAGCCTAACCAGAGGCTTTGTTCCTGCAGAATGGAGAACAGCAACAGTTATTTCCTTTCACAAAGTGGCCTAGAAACAGACCCAGGTAATTACAGACCCATAAGCTTGACCAGCCTCATCTGTAAGGCCATGGAATGTATCATTATGGACCTCATAAATTAAGACATAGGTGACCTCCAAACCCTGGATCCTATCCAATTCAGCTTTATGAAAGGAAGACCCTGCTGTTAAATCTGGTGGAGTTCTTTGAAAATGTGACCAAGGCCATTGACGAGCACAAATCTTTGCACACAGCATACACTGACCTGGCAAAGGCTTTCAAGGGAATCCCACATTCAGGCATTACAGATAAACTTAGCAAACTGAATGTAAACCCCTTCATTGTAATATGCATTGCCAAATGGTTCACAAACCAGACACAGCCTATCAAAGTGAGAGATTCCACATCAACCAGCAGTGCTAGGCCTCCTACTGTTTAGTATATATTTCTCAGAAGTAAAGGGTCAAAACTAAGGGGCTGTGGCTGACCAAGTTTACAGACGACTGCAAACTAACTGCAATCAATGAATCCCCAAATGATGTCAGCATACACCAGGAGGGTCTCATGCAGGCCAATGACTGGTGTCAGTCATGATCTCAAACTGAATGCAGAGAAATGCATTATCATTCCTTTGGAACACTAATGTCACTACACACTATCAAATCAACAGTAGCCTTAGTACCCATGAAGTGGTAAGGGTCCTGAGATCACAAGTTGACTGTGACCTTAACTTCACCCATCATGTGTCTGCTGTAGTAAAGAAAGCTTTCTATGTAACACACCTGATTAGTAAAGGCATTCCCTCAAGAGCAAAAGAAGTTATAACCCTCTATACTCAGCACTTATCTGGCCCTTAATTGAGTATACTGCCCCATTTGGCTTGTACTGTACTAAGCACCTGCAGCAATTAGAGAAACCTCAGAGGTTTTTAACAAAGAAGATCAAGGGGCTCCATCATGTGCCTAACACAGACCGACTAAAGTCCCTGTCACTATACTCCATATTGTTTAGATTTCTTAGGGGAGACTTATGTCTGGCCTAAAGATCAATCCAAGACCCAAACCTAAAGAACTTGCTGCATATGCGTAAATCAAACGGGACTAGGGCTACCTGTTCCAGGGACCTAAGTATGGCCTGAAATATAAATAGGACATGCTGGAGGGACAGATTTATCTCCCAGCAACTGCTGTGTCTTTGGAACAGGCTACTAATTCATATAAAACAGAGCATCTCTATGACACTGTTCAAGAGGAACCTGGATAAGTGGATGGGGCACCGTAAATTCTTACTGGGGATAAAGACTACAACCCTCCTGGGCAGTGCCGCTGATAGGTTATTTTACGCCCTAAGCAAAACTTATTAGTGCACCCTTTGTTTTACAAATAAGTTACTTTTTTATAATTGAAATTATGACTTGATCTTGTGAGGTTAAAAACAAAAACAGCAACAAAAAAGACAACACTGTCATTAATTAAGTATACTTTTTTTCCACACAAAAAATGCCCCCATTCCAGCTGCCTACCCAGAGAATATGATTTGAGCCTACAATGTTTAAAAAAATGAAAATAAAAGGCCACAGTTACATTATTGTATTTCTTTCATATCAAATAGCCAAGAACTTACATGTGATCTTACTTCACTTCACCAATACATACTTTACTCATGCAAGACTGCAGTTTGTTTCAACAACAAAACATTGACCAACAGTCCTATTTATCTCGACTACCCTGCAAAATGATATTAGGTTAGAAAAATACATCATCCTTAAACGGCTCCCTAGAACACACTGCAGACCTAGTATCACTTTGACTCCTGCCAGGATATTAAATTTAAAAATAAATATATATATATATATGTGTGTATATATATATATATATATATATAAAATAATAATAATAATAGCAATACTAGTATCTGGTTGCAACCTAGTGAAGAGGTTGAGTGTCCCCTTCTGAGCTTCTGTCAAAACCCAATTACACATCTGGTGGTGTGGGTGTTGCAAGCCCCAAGAAACTCAGAGTCTGGATACTCTGTGATATACTTGTGTTTTATTTTGAAAGATAGTTCACTCACTCACTCTCTTATGAGTCCATTCTGACTCCTACAGTGACCCTATGGATAACCACTGCTGTCCTCAGAGTTTACAAGGCATTATTTGGCTATTTCTCCCCAGTTACCATAAACACTGTTCAAACCCATCAATGTGCATACTGTTTTATTTACTTCTACAGTGATTACAGATATTGAAATAAAATAACACAAACACTGATAGCCACTTGCTAAACAAACAATACAGTCTCACAATGAAAACAGACTTAGCATGAGCAATAAACTTCTCTGCCCTTGAAACTCACACTCATTGAAATGACATTAAAACCCACACTCAAAGAAAACGCTTCTGGCCAGTAGAGAATTAAGTTTACCTTTGGGCTATTTTCAAACCATAGGCTCCTTGCACACATTTTTAGGGACATACAAATATGTTCACCTACCCCGATTAATTTTCCTTGTATTAAATTATATTCCTTAGCACCACTTGTTAGCATGTGTTTTAAATTTGTAATTTTGAACATTATTCCAGTAAGCAATCAAACAAAATGTACTGTATAATCCAATAATGAAAAACTAACCATTTCAGAAAATTTCGGCCATAAAAGCCCACTCAAGCTTCTGTCATTACAATCTACCAGTATCAGTCAAAAAGCACAATCTCTGCAAAAGTAAAAGTCATTCCAATAATTCCACACTAAAGACATCTGCAACTAATGAAGAGGTTGCTACTGACAGACTACTTTACATTTCAGTGTTCCATGTACAAATTTATTGCCTGCTGCCCTTGAAGAATGAATTGTGTATGTTACATTAAAAAAAAAATTGGTAAGCTGGTCATATGGCAATAGAGATTGATTGACAAGCCAACAACAAGCTGATAGTTACTAGGCATCTCATACAAAAAGGACACACTCAAAAGTGCAGAACCTCTATCCCCCTTAAAATGCATCAAATAATCAGCAATCAAAAGGGCACTCCAGTATCAACACTCCATATACATGGTGTGGGACTAGAATCCACAGCCTTCTCCATCAAAGGCAATTATGCTACTAACACGGTTTTCAAATTCCACAGCACAAACAGTGACTGCCATTTGTTAAACAAAACCATTAGTTGCACATTGAAAACGGACTTAGCATGAGCAACAGTAAACCACTCTTTCCTTGAAACTCAATCCAACTGACATCCATGAAAATTTACTGAAACTCAAACTCACAATTCCATCAACAGTCTGGTAGTTGGTGCAGAGGATTCAGGCTCACAGTTCCATCAACAGTGTGGTACTTGGTGTAGAGGATTCAGGCTCACAGTTCTGTCTGTTCAATTCTGAGGAATAAGTCAAAAATATGATGCAAAAATATGGACAGGTAGGAGGTATGTTAAACACACAAACACCTTCTCCCTGCTTTCTCTCTCTCTCTCTCACACACACACACACACACGCACACACACACACACACACACACACACACACCTCTCAACCTCTTAGAGTAAGAAATCTGGACAAACTCATAAATAATGGTGGGGACAAAGGCCCAAAAATAGGGACAGTTTTTAAATATCGCTCTTATAAACTTTGTAAATTGATAGAATCTAAGGCTTTGAATTTGCATGAATTTCCTGAAGGGTATGATGTCAGAAACTCAAATTTTTGTCATAATTTTCTAACTTCAGTTGGTCTCTCACACACACACACACACACACACACACACACACACACACACACACACACACAGAGTACCTTTTCTTACTCACTCACTCCCCCTACCTTTTTTCTTGTTTGTTCATCCCTACCTTTTCTCTCACTCCCTCCCTCACTCACACACACACACACACACACACACACACACACACACACACACACACACACACACACACACACACACACACACACCTACCATACCTCTCAGCCTTTTAGAGCAAGAAATTTGGACAAAGCCATAAATAATGGGGGGATAAAGGCCCAAAAATAGGAACATTTTTTTTAAATAACTCCCTACCTCCATCAATCCTTACCACTACAAACCTCTCTTCCTTTAAAAACTCACTCCACTCATACCTAATTTCTCATTGGGATTGCTCCTGCTCCCACCCCTCTTAATGTTTCATCTCAGTCTTCTTTAACTCCATACTGGTTTTAGCTGGTTCCCATCCATGTGTAAATAACTACTCTTTATTTACAATGCTGATATGTTTTATCTTGGATATTGTCTCTGTTAAATGAAATATTTTATCTGTAATTAGTATAACCTAAACTTTCACTGTCATTTTTTTCTTTAGAGATTGTATGTTTAAATACAATTTTTACTAGTACTTTTGTACTTACTATAACAAAAAGAAAACTTCTATTGTAACTTTGTTTGTAATTTTGTTTGATATTATTGCTTTGTTTTTGGAAATTTTTTTCCCCAGGACTCCATTGAAAATGGGTTATTGTAGGCCCAATGGACTATCTGGTTAACCAACTGCAAATAAATAACACACAAACACTCATACCGGTGAGAAGACTAGTTTAAATTCTGCACCTAAATGCGGAATGAGGTTTACATCCATGTTTGGTGTGTATGGGTGCGCACACATGGTCCTCCTTAAAGGAGAACATGCTGGCCACAGTTTTAATGAGTACATTTTTTGTGCCCCATTATGATCTGCACCCTAATGCCTAATTTGCCTTAATGGTGATGGTGGCCCTGCTCCTGGGCATGGGCAGTTATCACTAAATGCAGTCTTGGGTATTGACTAGCATTTTTATTTATTTATTTTACATTTGTTTACTGGGAAAGTCAGACTGGACACAGTTCCATTTTCAGCGGAGGCCCGGGGAGAACTGGATAAAATACATAAATTAAACAGTAGGTAGTCAGTAATTTGTGGACAGTGGATATCAAGTTATAACATAGCAAAAAGTCCTGCGATAACACACACTAAACAAAATGGGAATGTACAAAGTTTCCCATAGTACATAGTAAAAAATAATATACATATCTTGCAACAATATTGATGAACTATTATAGAAATCACAATTCTAAGAGTCATCAGGCAACTCAGTATCATAGCTGGGATACATAGAAATGCTACACTCATTGAGGTGGTGTGTTGGGCTGAGGCAAGTCTGGAGCATTAGTAGGTAAAGGGGGGAAGTGTAACTTCAGAGTTGTGGTTAATCAAGTTATTACTAAGTAGTAGGGTGAAGTGGCAGTACTGATTACTAATCACCATGTGATGATAAAGAAGACAGAATTGATTAGTTAACATAATGTTGAGAGGGACATAACATCTAGATTTCTGGATCAGTACATGGGCAGAATAAAATCTAGTATTGTGGATCAGAAACAAAGAATACAAGTGGGTTAGTTCTATAGGTAGAGATGGACATTGTACGACATATTGCACAATCCCAATGCAGCGCTGCTTTCAGTTAAGACGAGGATTTCACGCTAAAATGTAAATACAGTCCAAACACAACATGCGTGAACCTCTGATGGCAATAAAACGTAGTAAAAATGCTGGGTGGTACCAAAATTCAACCACGATGATACTCTCGTGTAAACAGATAAACTTTTATTCCAAAGAGTGAGCGCTTTCGCCAAAGGCTTCTTCAGACTCTCTCTTGTAACGAGAGTATCATCGTGGTTGAATTTTGGTACCACCCAGCATTTTTACTACGTTTTATTGCCATCAGAGGTTCACGCACGTTGTGTTTGGATTGTACGACATATTGGTTAAGATGAAGAATAGGTTGTTAAGTAAGTGTTTATCCTGGAGAGTCACAGGAGCATAACCAGGTATTCATATAGTGTGCTTTGAGCAACTTTTTAAATTGTGTGGTGGATCAGGTGGCTAGGTTGGATATTTCAAGCTTTAGAAATACAGTAGTTAAAAAGAGATTTCCCAGCATCATTGTTATGTTTGATGATATCCGCGCAGTTTCTTGTTGTAGAATAATGTATAATTATATTTTGGAGTCCTGGAGGTTTAGCTGGGTAGTAGTATAGTTTCCATGGTATTACACTGGGATGAAACAGCCTGGCCTAAAATGACCTCTGGTTATATAGCCTAGTAATCTCCTATGATAATCTGATTCTGTGATATACTGTCTGGAGTAAGATCTGGCCACTGAAAGAAATGCATACCTCTCAACTGCCCAGATGTTCACAGAATGTACAGATTTTTCCCTCAGATGTTAGTCTGTCCCTCATAAAATTTGTGATTTTCTTTCTAATCACTGGAAGGATGTGAGGAATGAAATCATTAAATAATGACATGCATTTAAGTTTCAGACTTCATATCCTTTACAAAATACATTTTGACACAAACCCTGTTATTCTAGCTACTTTCAAAATTTGTAAGAGCATTATTTAAAACGTTTCCTATTTTTGGGCCTTTGTCCCCCCATTATGTCAATTTTTGTCCAGATTTCTTGAGCTAAGAGGTTGAGAGGTATGGAGAAATACATATTGATTCTTCGAGGAATTGCTGTCAGTACCACAGTTATATAGAAAATGGTCAAAGAAAATATGCATTTTAAGTAAACTATTCAATGATATGTCACTCTGTACTGTGCACATGCATATCTAATATACCATACAGCAAATACAATCACCAACTCCCTTTTGTACTGCCTTTTTCAACAGATTTTTCTAACTACTTCTCTTAGGCTTTCTGTGTTAATGGCCTCACAAATCAGAGTAACTCATAAGTGTGAATGGAGTTGTATAGTGCTGTTGACAGCCATCTGGTTGACAGCAGCACTTTCAGAAGAAGTGGGAAACAAATCTTTCAGAAAAAATGTCTTCAAAATGGACACTGGGTGCTGCTGCTGTTCTGCTTGTCTCGGAAACGTGTTCCAAGTTGCATGACAGCATTCAATACATTCATTAATGCCTACATGGCTATGGGCTGATGAAACAACATGCTGTTTTACCGTAACTGGTGAAAAACATATCAAAAAGTATAACAGTGAAGCACCTATTACTGTGAACTGGAAAAAATTGTCCTTATATTATGTGGAGATGCCCTGTAATAATGGGAAATACAGTGTACAGGCTGTAAGTGTATAGCTGTGCAGTTTCTTTTGCATCCTTTCTGCAATATATCTCTGTAATAGTTTTTCAAGAAATAAGCTACTGTTATAGTGTAATACAGTGAACTTTTGCATTTCAGGATTTCATTTTCTGATTGAAATCTTTCAGTCTTTGTCAGATTTGTTTGAATTTTTATTTTTTAACTTCTGCTTTTTTTTATTTTTTGGAAAAATTAAAATGAGAAACATCAGAGAACACATTATTTTTCTAAAATATGTTCCTTTTCAAGTCTAACCTAACAAAAAGTTAATATAACTGAAACTACATGGAAAGAAATGATCCAAAGTATAATATTGGTAATTGGCTGTTATGGTATTGGAAGCACATTACTTTATTTAAATTTTGTTACCTGGGTTAGCCCTACTAGAAAAGTCTACGTTTAGAGTGGACCTGAGACAGCAAATAATGAACATAAAATACAACTTTACAATTTAAGCTGCAAAAAGTAATGTTGTTATGACTTACAGATTTATTTTTACACAATATTTATATAAGCATGACACCTGCTTGTAATATGGCTAATTTATAACAGAGATGATAGAAATATAAATGTGGAAATAACTGAAAAATGTACAGCAATTGCATACATATAAGAGACAGATGCAGAAAGTAGATACGAATTGATAAGGTGAAGGTTTGGAATGGGAAAAGGTAAAGGATAAGGGAAAGATTTTATGAGGGAAATGGTTTTCTAAAAGAATAGTTGTAAATAAAAAAAACTAGAGTACTAGATTTAAGGTAGCTGCAGTTGGATGTAACATTGCTGTTGGAAGAGCATTAATAAATGCTACAGAAGGAGTTTAATAATATGGTAAGTGATGTTAATAGAAGAGCAGAGTACATTTATATTAAGGTAGGATTTATGCCTTTTTATTTGCCATTATTATATTATTATTATATATAGGTTCAAAGATAGGTAATAGGCTAGCTGCCCTTGTAGGTCATTTTAAGCCTAGCCAATTTCCTTTTGTAGGCAAGAATCAAACCTTGCACCTTGTGTCTCTGAGTTAAATACTTTATCCATTATACCAACCATAGAAACAAGTTCTATGTTCAGGGTAAGACAGTTTGACTTATTGGCTAGACTGATAATGGATACACTGTCTGATTCTGCTATTGGGTTTTGCTCTTACATAGGTGAGATTTGTTTAGGATCTTAATGTTCTGTAAGTCAAATACCAGTTAAGAAGCTAGTTATTTAGTGATGGACATTGATATTTTATAATATGTGTATATCAAGTTACTTTTACTTTCTGTAAGCATCAAGTGCTATGCTTTGCGGAGTTTGAGGTGGGAGCTGTGATACAAATTTAACAATTTTAAATTAAGTAGTATGAGTTTTGAGTGCAAAGGTATATTTGTTTTTCCATTTGCATTAATTCGATAAAATAGCTTAGGTAAAAATAGTGTATTAGCTAAAATAATTATGTGCTCAAGTAGAGATTTATTTATTACATAAAATGACTTGAGCTTATTGTTATTTTTTCAAAGTTGTAGGAAAGTTTGGGTGAAGGGGACAGCTACCCAGGTAAACACTATTTGGGGTACTGTCAGCTTTGTAGAAAATGTTTCACTCAGATGCTGCAGGCAGTTTTGGAAACCATTTAAGTGCATCTGATTAAATGATAGCCGATCAGTGTTTATATGTTAGGAACTGTAGCATACCACCATTATAGCTGTTTAACACAGTTTTGCTTGGAGCTGTTATGTAGACACATAACAGCACTTTGCTTAGTTCTAAGACCTTTTTTAAGAAAAAAAATGACAGTCAATGAAGTGGAACAAGGAGCTATTATAGCAGTTTAGCATAGGTGTTTGATACATCAAAGAGTTTTATAGAGATAAAAACCTCTCTGCCTCAGAGTCCTTTTTGGCATTCAACTTTGAGAGGTCTTTTTTTGTTGTTCATCAAGTCAGACTTGGAGGAAGTGTCATATGACAGCATTGCTGAGAGTGTCAGCCAACCTTACTATAGGTGTGATATCTTTAGAAATTATACTGATTTGTTCTTAAAATATGAGTTTATGTGTTTTGACTCCCCTTCTGCTCAGTTGATAATTGTGATGCCCGTGCCCTGGCCCAGCAGTCAAGGAGCCTCAGTCCTCACCACTAACACCAGTGAGGGGCGTCTCATACAGGAGGAAAGGATAGCAAATACATACAGTAAAGTGCAGTTTCCCTTAAGAGCACACAGAGATCACAGTCAGTCCGGGGCTGGTCGCTCCCTTGCTCTCCAGGTCCCCAGTAAGACTCCCCACTGGCACAGCTGTAGGATCCAGATCTCAGCCTAGCTGGGCAAGCTAAAATCTCCAGCACCCTCTCTGTCCAACCAGTGCTTTGTGTCCCTGCCCAAGTAGCTGACACACACACACACACTTTTTTGAAGAGTTTATACAACCACACAGACACTCCTGGGGAAGGCTGGCACAGGTTCTCCAGCTGTACCCCTTTTTCACAGACTATACAGTAGTACCAGCTGCCACCACCCACTAATATGAATCAGCTACTCAAAGGCCCTTAAAAGTGTGGCCAATTATTATTGTGGAATATTATTATCCAATTGGTAGTATAGCCCAGGGCTAAAGCTATTGAAGTGGCTTTGTATAAGGCATGCAAGTACTCTAAAGAGCTTAAATTATCTCTACAAAAACAGCCACAGTTGAAAGGGTTTAAAAATATTTAATAACAAATAGTCAAAACACAATACAGTACTTTTTACTACACCGTGCTAGTCAAGAATTCAGAGATCACAGAGAAATACTTAAACTAATTAAATAATTAATTAATACAGTTCTGACATCATAGAAAAACACTTAGTCTAATCTTTCTAGTTTCCAGCTATTTCTAAGAGAAAAACACAAGTCTAAGATAAACTTGCATATAGAGCAAGACAGTGCTGATGAGTTGGATGGTCAAGATGAAAATGCTTAATGCTCTGTGATTCTCTCTGTTTTTAAAATCACAGTCCTGGTTCACATTACGTCATTCTTCACACTTCCCTGGGTTTGCAGGCTAACAGAAACTACATTTACATTCTTCACCTCTGGGCAGAAACCAGAGCAATAAAGGACATTTATGCATGAAAATTCTGGCCATTAACTCTGGCCTTAAAACAATAGGCAGGATGCCACACTCTAGACTCACTGGCTCCGAGTCCTAACATCAAAGGGTCACAACATGCTTTTACAACATGGATTAGAGGAGTTTGGCAACCACGGTCATCGGTTTCCTCTTTCCCACTCCTGACTCTGAACCAGAATTTATCTTCCAGATAAATTCTATGTCTATCCCTAATTTGTTCCTCCTTCAATATGTCAAACCCCATCGATAGCAATGAATCTTTACATTATTTTGAGATCTATTCTTGGTTGTGCTGTGAGAAACCATATGGTTTACTTTGTTGTTTTTATTTTAATTTGCACAAAAGCTGCGGTGGTGGTGCTGCGGTAGCGTTGTCGCCTCACAGTTAGACGTTGCCCGTTCGATTCTCAGTTAGAGCGTCTTCTGTGTGGCGACATGAGTGAATGGGCATTCCTTCGTTGGAGGTTGTGCATTAGGCCCGGCAAGCCAGCATGTAAAAATCTACTGCCAATCATTAGCGGACCGGAGTTCCACTGTGGCGACCCCTAACCGGGAAAAGCCGAAAGAAAGACATTTTAATTTGCACAAAAGTTTAAGATCTATTTAATGTAACTTCCATTTTATTGTAGCAGATATAACTTGTATCTGCAATTGGTCACTTGTTTCATCCCTTTATGTTGTTCACCTTGGCATTAATTTAAATGTCTGTGATCTGTACTTCATTTTTTTCTGTTTTTATATAGTGTTTTGTGGTCACTATGTTTTTCACGCATTTGATGTTTCTTTTCTGCATCACAATCTATGGGTCTGCATCTGGAAATTAGAGCCAGACCAGGATATTCAGTCTGTCTTCACACATTGCATTAGTTAGTATTTCCTTACTTTTTCTCGGTCTTGGAGTATCACTTCTGACCATGGAGCACATTAAACTCAGCTGCCAGTGAATGTCATACATGTGTATGCACTGAGCTAGTCTAATGCACAGCAAAGAGACTGTGCAGGGCTGTGTGTGCAACCTGTGATGTGACAGAAAACATGGAGGTATATGGCACAGATCACTGCACTCCATGGAAGTTTGCAGTGTCGTACTAAATCTTTGTTGTGCTGATGCATGAATATTGCAGTCATGCACCCACAGCCCTAATCCTTCCTTGAGCCACACTGCAGCTCATTAGAAGAACCAACAACTAAAAGCAATCGCTGCGAGCTACAGTGAAATCTGGTATCCGCATCGTGCTTCTAAATAGTGTTCCACAGCAAGGATCGTGATACTGTAACTTCATGATATGCTGTGGACTGCAGCAGACAGAGTTGTTGCTGCACAGGTGATGAATTAAGCGACCCTGCCACAAATAATGATGGATGCATTTGGCAGTCAGCCAGTGGCAACATATTTTGGCATAGTCTGTACGAATGCAGGTGCTATTTAAAGTGTGATGGTATACACGAATGTAAAGGCACACATCACCTGTGAGTATTGACTTAGGCAATCCCACTTTCTTCATACTATATAGCCTTCATCTTAACCCATATTCTTGTGTGCTGTATCCAGAGCAGACACCAATGCTACAGGATTAGGTTTCAGCCATAGTGATCCTCTTACTTTAGCAGATGGGTAGTTTTATATGTAGCAGTTATCAGTATACCTGGAATATGTAGCAGCAGTACTCAGTACCACAGTTTCAGTCCTTTTTCCTCAGCTGAAAAACTGAGAAGCTAAGACAAGGGCAGTAGTCTTCTTGTACAAGTCTGGTTGTAGAAGAGATATACAGTGAAGTGTCTGGAGCTGTACAGTGATAGTACATCACTATGTGCTTGTTACTGGTTGTCCTGCTGGTTGAATTATAGGTTCATAGGTATATGCTAGGCTAACAACCGCCAGGGCCTTAATAAACTTAGCCACAAATCCCAACCAAGTTGCATCCCCTGGTAACATATGCATCTTAATTGAGGGGTTATGTTTGTTAGGAGGGGTATGTTAGGAGGTTGATAAAAAATTATATGGGGGGAGGGTATGTTTGTTAGGGAATGTTTACTGTTGGTCTTGGTCTATAAGAGACACGGTGACCAACCCATAATAAATATATTATTATCAATACTAAATTTGGGCGTTGCAGTGGTGCAGCTGTTCGGTTGGCATAGTGGTGCAGTGTTTAATGTTGTCATCTCACAGCAAGAGGTTCTCTGATTTGATTCTTGGCTAGGGTGCCTTCTCTGTGGAGTCTGCATATTATCCCTGCATTTGCTTGAATTTCCTCCGTACACCAGTTTCCTCCCACATTTCAAAGACATGCATCTGGAGCATTTCTCCCTGGGCTTATGCTGTAAATAGGCTCTGTCTAGTCGGACATTCCCAGTCAACAAATATAAATAAATAAATAAAATCAATTCGATGTATGTTAGGGAATGTTTACTGCTATCTGTAAGAAACATGGGTGTCAGCACAGGGATGAATTTTCAATTTCTCAGCCAGTGGTCAAGGTCACGTTTGAATAGGATTTGGGATGGAGTCTGCTGCACATGGATGGGGTGTCTATTGTAGGGCATGGATACTATGTGAGTCAGAAATCTATCTCTCTATCATGTTATAGGTTAATGAAATATTAAGCTACCTGCTTTTTCAGGCCATTTTAAGCCTGGCCAACTTATCTCAACAGTGAGAATCAAACTCTCTACCTTGTGTTTGAGAGATAAACACCTTATACATTATAACAAATTGCAACAAATTGTTGCAGATTCCACACCATAAATTGTTGCAGATACCACATTATTTCTACTGGATGGTGAAATTCCACTAAGCAATATCACAGACAGTTTTCATTGCAAGGGTAGTTGAAAGGTATACAATCAGCCATTGCACATATTTTGTACTCATATTGTGTACTTGATGTGTTGTGGAACACCACTGCTGAAAATTGCTGTGTCTGTATTGAGATGCCTCCCTAATGTGTATCAATTGACCTGGTCACATGTTGATGACATCTGATAGGCTATGTACTCACCATACAAATTCCATTATAGGTCCTCTTTTAGAGTGGTTTGTACTTGGAGGGTGCACAGGTGGTTATGCTGTGCACCCTCCCTTGGAGTACACCTGTACCCCTTTAGCTCTGCAGTCTAGAATCTTCTAAGGATCTTTTATCTTTGAAATAAATTTAGGAGGTGGGATGTCTGCCTCAAACAGACTACCACATGTGTAAAGTCTGAGATATCTTGCTTTGGCATCTGGAAGAATTCTCACAGTGCAGACTATAATATAGGCAGCAATTCTTCTTCAGTTTGGCGAGCCTTCATTCCTTCTCTCAGTGTAGACTTGCCTAACCTTGGTTACACATTCATGTCATTTGGACTGAAATAACTCTGCTGGACATCTGATAGGGCCTTGTCAGAAAGTTGCAGGTGGTTTTCTTCCTTGACTTCTCTGCTTTCTTATGCTAGTAAAGTTTCCATGTGTTTGCTGTTGTACACAGTAATATGTGCTGTTTTATAGGCTTATCTTCTAGAGCAGATAAACCAGCCACTTCCTCATTTTCATAGCCACACTTCTGTCACTTTTACAGCTGAAACAATTGATGGACTCATGGAAAGTCCCAATAAATGTAACTCCTTAAAGCAGGTGTTTTCTGTCTTTTTGCCACTTGTTCAGTAATTGCTTGCTTTTGTTGATTCATCTGTATCGTCATGTACCAGTCATATATGGATGATGTGTGTGTGTAGGCCAAGTACATGTACTTTTCTTTAGAAGGGCCAATGATAAAAATAGCCCACTGTGCCAGACTCCCCATAACAGCAGCATTAATTTAACAGTAACAGCATTTTATTACAACTGCAGAGAGGTGAGAGACTGAAACATGAGCATTCACAGATACTGAGGAAAACATCCTTGGTGACAAACTTAAAACAAAATCCTGCAGAAAGTTGTTAGGTGCATACTTAACATCAGTATTCTGTTAAAAAAGTGTGCCACCTTCTAAAAAGAGAGAAAAATGAATGAAGTTTGTATTTTTCAGCATTTCCAGCTATGTCTCTTTTATGTCAGGGACATCCTGATTCCTTAAAATGCTGTTACCTTCCTGGATACAGTATGCCGCTGATCTGCTTTGTAGTTTTGTAAATTCTGTTCACTTTTTCCTGTTTTGTGCACATGGCTTTGTGGACTCAACATTCACTGATGCCGAGTGCCCTAGTTTCAATTCACAAAGCAGCTATACTGAAGCAGATGGAATATTTGTTATTGTGTAAGTGATGGTATTTTCCTTTTATAACTCCTTGCTGGCATTTGGTTTCATTTGTTCAGTGTTATTGCACTTTCCTCAGCTGTAAAGGTAATGCATTACGGAATGATAGCTGAATGAACCAAGCAGTACTGGTTTTACTTAAAGAAGGCAGAATGTTACTTAGGCAGTCATGCAAAAAAGCCTTCTGACAGTTGTTATAGTACTGGCAGGTATGGCTTACCTATCTAGTTATCTTGTATGGTTTTTGTGTTGCACAAGGAAAAAAGTGAAATTGTTTTGGTTGGTTGTTGACTTTTTTCATTTTGTGCTTTGTAGTTGTGTAATTTTTTATAGCTACTGTATAACTGATTTTTGCAGCAAACAGGAGAGTGTTGCATGTCTGATTCCTTATTTCTTGTTACTGATAAATGGCAAAGAAATGACGTAAACTTGTGTCAGTCAGTATGTGACTATGCTGAAAGCCACTGGAAAATGACAGTTAAATCAAATTAGTAATGTGCAGTGAAAAATACTGATAAAATATAGTTCTACCACACTGCTGGTGAAGGTTATAAAAGGGTAAATTTGCAAAGTGAAGTATGATTTTGTGGCATTATATACTGTTAGCCGCATTTTCCAGACTGTAGCTGAAGGCTGTATCCAAATGAAATTATTATATTCAGATGTTGCAAAGGAATGCATAGCTGTGATACTGTGTTCTTAACATATGCGTTACAACACCCTGACATGGCTTTTCTTATAGCTGAAATATTTTCTGAATTTGAACTGAAGTGATAAAAAAGATGCTTGAATCACTGTTTCCTGGTGGGAATTGGCTGTATAAAAATGGCTGGGGAATGTGTGTTTCTTTTGCAGTGTAAACTCATTCATCTCAGCTGATTTTGTCAGCTCATTGACCTCCTTCTATTGATTATGTAGTTTGTACGTTAATGTTCGCCATTATTTTGATATTACAGTTGCTACTCTGCCTGAGACGGGGTGACTAAAACCCATGGGGAAACAGCTCTTATATGAAATTGGATAGGAGCATGAATAAATTAGTGGAAATTGATATTAGAAGAAAGAGTAAATAAAATCAGTGTGACTTAATTTCACAAGTCTTGGTGGGTGA
The DNA here is from genome assembly GCF_019279795.1 of Protopterus annectens. Classification (NCBI taxonomy): domain Eukaryota; kingdom Metazoa; phylum Chordata; order Ceratodontiformes; family Protopteridae; genus Protopterus; species Protopterus annectens. The sequence goes on along the minus strand of NC_056727.1, from coordinate 301,230,934 downwards.
GCTTGCCTGTGTAATCAATAATTAGAATAATTCATGACTTGTTATATAGTCTTTTAACACCCACATAAGAGAGTGAAACTGTGTAACAAAATTGTGACTAGTGTATTTTCATGCAGTTCTGGTGAATAAAATCTCACCCTCTTACAGATTCATCTTTTTTGTATTTTTGAAGAGAACAAAATGGAGAGGGGTGTATGTAACACATTTCTGCGTGCAAAGAGTTGTGTAACTCAGAATACAGACTACAGAATGAAATGGCAGTATAATATATAAACTGAACAGTTCTTAGTGTTTTCTGCTTTCATAAAAAAGTAGCGTCATTTCTCTGATGTTTTGAAATATTTCTCACTTTTTTAAATAATTGCAAGTGGCATATATTTGCATGTTAGTAGTTTAGGTAATAAGACATTTGTATTTATGTATTTTTCATACCTACAGAACATATACAAGTTGCTCAGTAAATAACACAAAATAACCTCATCTACTTTTAAGGAGGCTGCAGTTCCACTCCCTCTGTTTTTTTTGCATGTTTTGATTCACGTTAAGGTACTAGGAAGAAGACGTTGCTACTGTAAGCATAAAACAGCCACAGCAGATAGAGAGAGACAAAATGAGTTATTTATATTCCTAAAACGTGCCTCCTCCATGATGGCTTGCAGTTGCTGTTTGCTGCATGGGTGAAACTATAATTTGATGTAATTTTCATCTGATCAAGGTGTCAAGTATAGTGAGGGTATGATGTGCGATAATATGTTTGCTGGATAAGAAATTACTTTTTAAGGGCATTTTTATGATAAGCGTTTATAAGAGGACAAACTGTAGTATGTAACTTAATTGTGTTATTTTTTTCCCCTTTTCTCCCAATCTTCCAGACTCTTCCCAGACTAGCTATCTTTTAAATAACTGCTAGGTCTCAGAAAACTTGTTACATCAGGTGGTATGCAGAAACCTCTCTCGTACATCCAGATGTGGTGTATAAAGACCAAGGGGCTGTAACAGCCCTGATGAAACTTGGCTTACTGTTTACCACAGAAGAGTCATTTGTACTGATGATCTGCCATCTTGCCTAAGCCAAAATGCATGCTGTGTTCCCTTCCCAAGATGTGTATTATGCATTGTAGACCTGCTTCTACATCTATTACCTACTTGTCCACTTACACATTTCTGCTGATTATTCCCTTGCATTGCAGAGCCATCAACAGCCTTAAGTGGCCACCAATCATAGTGCAGTTGATGCCTGTTTATTATTTGTTTACTTAATAACTTAAACGTCTCCAGGTATGTTGAGTCAGTGTCTTTTTTTCATAAAAAGTCAGTAAGATATACCTACTGCCTGTGGTATGTTTGGCCAGTTTGCCAAGAAAACTTCCCTTCCATTCTTGGTGGTCAGAATAATACACCCTGTGTATAACCATGAATGACCTGATGCTGTGGCCCCCAGGGATTACCAAGAAATCCTTGAATAGGATTATGGAGGCAGAGTGGAAGATAACAGACAGATATGAAGATCTGTAACTGGCTTATGGGGGTGCAAATAAAGGTATATAGAAAAACTTTCCAAATTACATGGTTTCCAAATGCTGATGATTATGAAGAGCATAATGATTATGTTATAGATGCATGGAGAAAGATTTGCCACTCTGAAGGACACCTTGACTGTCCTACAGATGATGAAAAAGAGAAATCCTATCCTGCTACACAGGATGTAAGGTGGACGCTTGTAAGGATGTTATAAGAGCTATGCAGGAAGAAGAGACTTAATGGGAGAGGATGCCAGACTTTTACTGATGATGATGATAAGAGGACTGTAAACGTTCATAGGTATTTACCTGTCACATTCTCCAGGAGGCTATCAAGAAGCCCAGACCAATATTCCTCTTGCTTTAGAGCATTGTGCAGTCAAATGAATTTCTCAGAGTCATACAGTAGGCCAATGGAGGATGTGGGAATCAAAGCCTAGACTACAAGGAAGCAGCTTGTTATCAGCTCATATCCTTACTTTTCTGCACTAACTGCCAGGTCAAGGAAGGAGCTGAAGAGAGACAAGAGAGCTGAGCCATGGAGTAATGAATAACTCATCAGACACCTGAATGATTAAGGGAATTCAGGTGTAGAGTACATGCAGAAAAAAAACAAACATCAGAAGAAGGAACACTATAGTTGTAAACCTGAGTGGTGCGAGTTGTCAAAAAACTCATGGGCACCAACTTATCATCAATCCAGGATCTCTTTGCAGCAAGAAGCATTAAATGTGCAACCAAAATAATTTTGACCCCTTTTCACACTGCACACAGCTGATTTACACAACTTTCTCTTCGGGCAAGAGATATCGGTGTATCTGCTGCAGGACCATCAGATACTTTAACAGCTTCTACCCAGCAGTGTGGAGACTAATAAACTCTGATACCAGCCACAGATTATTTAGTCAGTAATTATTCACAATCCGTAGCTCAGTTGAAATAGTGTGAAATATATTTATTTTTATTCTACGATGTAGCAATATATTTTCTTATTCATGATGCAGATGAACAAAGGAGGACAATCTTAACATGTGCAATCCTACACTGACATGCTGCTATGTACAGTATTCTTCTTATGACTGTCTGGGGGCGCTTGTGTGTTTTTGCTGTTATTATTGGTTTATTTATCCTTCTGTGGGTCTTGTATTGAATGTCTTTTTTTAAATTGAAATGTTATACTGTTGTTCTTGTTACCCTTGCTTCCTGTGTACTCTTGGGCGAGTTGGAATACTTGGAATTTCATAGGTTCATAGGTAGGTACTAGGCTATTGACCCTAGGGCCTATACAAGCCCAGCCAAAAAGGTACCCTGGCTTTTGCCACCCAAGAAAATTATTTCCCTGTGTTGTGTAGTCCTAAATGACAATAAAGTTTACTCTGACTTTTGACTTTAAATATACTTAGAAGACCAGACTATTTTGCAATCACCCTAATGTTAAGAATATCAAGTTGCTTTATTTATTTATTCATTGACATTTGATTACTGGGGACGTCTGACTTAGAAGCCCATTTTCAGCAGATGCCTGGGGAGAAAAGCTAGAAACTATTACAAAACATTTTGAGAACAATAATTTTACAATCTTTAAAAATAAAAACATCTGCAGTTTAAATAATTATAACAAATTAAACAATATAAAAAGCAATACAAGGTATATGACGATCATTTAAGAGTTAGAAAAATTTTAGACAGTTTCTAGAGAAATTAAAGGTAAGTTAGGCTAATACAAATAGGAATTGCAATATGAAGTGAGGGAAAAACAGGCTTAAGAGAATTAGATGGCAGTAAGGAAGTAAGTGAAGAAGGGAGAGTAAGGAGTTCTAGGCCTTAGCAACCTTGTATGAGTAGAGACAATGCCCAGCAGGTTTGCTGGATTTATAGACAGGAATTTTTGGTCTGGTTCACAGTGACTGATTGGGAACATAGTGGTGTAGAATGTTTTTTAGTGCTGGACAGGAAGGTGGATGCTGGTTAATTTTATATGTGGTAAGAAGCTCTGTATATATTAGTTGATGTGACAGTTCTAACCAACTTAGGCTTTTAGTGCTATACAGTGGTGGTTTCTGAAAGGGGTATGAGCTGCAAATTTAGCAACGTTGTTATAGCATTGTTCAAGTTTCAATTTTTGTGAAGCCTGGAGGTTAGTAAGGATGGGAGCACCATAAAGAAGACTGGGGAGGAGATAAGTAGTGGCTAGTGTAGTTTTAGTTGCATCGGTAAGAAAGTATTTGGCTCTGTAAACCATCCCTGGTTTTTGATTAGTTTTTCTTACGCAATTTTGTATGTGCTGGTCAAATGTAAGATTATCATCCACTATCATCCCTAATAGTTTGCTATGAGAAGTGGCTTCAGTGGTTGTATTATCAAGAGAGAAGATTTTAAATATTTTTTTCATGAGAGAAGGATTTAAGGAAAAAAATATTAGTTTTGCCTTTTTTTGGGTTGAGCATGAGTATTGAGTTATGAAGCCATATTTCAGTGGCTGCTAAAGCTAATTATTTGGAGGTGTGCCATATTGTCAGATGTGCAAATAAGAGTGGAATCATCTGCATATTATATTAGGATGGCCTGTTGTATGGAAGTATAGAGTGTGTTGGTGAAAATGTTAAAGAGGAGGGGACCAAGGATGGAGCCTTGTGGTACACCAGTGGTGACTGGGAGGTAAGGAGAGATCATGGAGTTCAGTTTTACTGACGGATACCTGTTAGACAGGTAGCTTTTGAACCACAGAAGGGTGGGCTGAGGGAGACCTAGTGGGGACATTTGAAGACGTTTGCTGTGGCAAACTGTCAAAGGCTTTAGACAAGCCTAGAAATAATGAAGACACTAGTTTGCCATCATCTCTAGCTTTATTGACAGTATTTATGTAGGCTAGAAGGGCAGTGCTCATACTATTGGAAGGATGGAAGCTATGTTGTGTAGGGGATAGGAGTTCTTCTTGCAGGAGATATTCTAGCAATTGTTTTTGAATACATTTTTCAAGTATTTTAGTGAGGGGAGACAAGATTGCTATAAGTGTAAAGTAATTTGTGTCTGTTGAATTTCCTTCTTTGTGCAGAGGGATAATGTGTGACTTTTTCCAACGAGAGGGAATGTGAGATTTCTGGATTGACCTATTTATAAGGATTAAGACAGAATAAGCAATGCTGTCTGCTGCTATTTTTAGGTACTGACTTGGAAGGGCATCGGCTGAAGAAGAGCATGGTTTAAGTTTGTTTGAGTAGTTTTATATAGGTGGTGGACACAGGTTTGAAGGTGAAAGTGGATGTGGTAATATGTGGCTGTTGGGCAGGGTTGGGATTAGATGTTGAGGAATCCTTGTTTAGAGATGCTATACTATCTATAAAAAAAGAGGTGAACTGTTTTGCAGTTTCGAGTGGTGTGTTATCAATAGAGGGGACTGAGTTGAATTTTTGGCCAGGATGTAAGATTTTTTTCAATGGATGCCCAGATTTTTTAGGGTTGTGTTGAGTGTTATTTTGAAAGTTATTATAGTATTGGTTTTTGTCTTCAGTTATTTGCTTTTTAGTACGATTGTGAAGGATTCTGCAGTTTTCAAGATGTATATATATATTTTGTATTTTTGCCATACTTTCCAAGCTTTTTCACTATTGTTCATTAGCATTCTACTCTTTTTGGATAACCAAACTGAATTATTTATTTTCAGTCGCTTCCTTCTAGGACGTGCAAGACTATTTAAGATATTTAGAAAAGTTGCATCGAACTGAATTACAGCATCATCTAAGAAGAGGAGTTTTAGGAAGTTCCAGTTAATAGATGATACTCTAGTAATGAAGATTTCTGGGTTAAACTTGGAAAGATTGTGTGTTATTTTATAAATATGCTGTTTAACTGGATGTATGAGATGTCTAGTCATATATATTGGGTGATGATCACTGACTGAGTTTGACATTGTGTTTGTGGTGGAGTATTTGCTAGCGTCTAATACTAGGATCCAGTCTAATAGAGAATTTGATGTCTTGCTATAATGTGTGTGCAGTTTATTAGTTGTGTGAAACCATATAAGTTCATGCTAGATGTAGGGGAGTTAGAGTTTATGTCCAACCAACTGACATTCACATCACCTAGTAATAGTTTTTCTTCTGGAAATATTAAGGGTATACAATGTTGGATATCTTTTAATATAGCTATATTGTCACCAGGAGTAATGCGTATTTGTTTATAATTGTTTATTTTGAGGAATGCAATAAGAAGCTCTGCTGAATGGAAGTTTGGTGTTGGTTTGCTGTAAGGGGAAATGTGGTAGGTATTGGGAAATATTAAAGCAATACTACTACCTTTCCTCTTTATAGGGTCATTACAGATGATATTTTAACCAGGAGGTATAACTTTGGAGTTGTTTATGCTAGGTTTAAGCCAAGTTTCAGTTACAGCGAGAACATCAGGCTTATGTTGGGTAATCCAGGCATGTAATTCAGCAGTTTTATTTCTTGTACTTCTAAAAATTTATTGCAGCAAAAATTCTATCACCAGGGTTGGGGACTGGCTTTTGGGTTACAGAAGTATGCAGGAGAGAATTATCTTTGTGTTCATTGTGATAGATGGGGCAAGGTTTAGTGCGTGTATATCCACCTAGAAGGGTTTGGGTGTAATGGGAAGTTGTGCATACTTGTTTATTTTTTGGAGAGAATTCTTGTCTCTTTTGGTTTGAGTTGAAGTGCAATTAATTAGCCTATACTGGGAATAATAGTGAGGGGCAATATTAAATATGTTTGGTGTGATGTGTGTAGAGTGTAAAGAGGAAATATGGATAGGTGGTTGGTACAGAGTTGGAGAGATATTGTGATATATTATTGAGTCATGGTAGGATGACAGATGGCACAGTAGGAGGAGAAGAATAGATGATAAGACGGAGTAGCATAGTTAAGTACAGGGATCTGTATTTTATAGATCTCAGGTGGTAGGGAAGTAGCAGTGGAAAAGGAAAGAAGTTGTTACAGGACATTAAGAGATTCAGTGACAGTGGATTCTGAATGGTGGAAGAGGATAGGTAAGGAAGGAATATATTTTATAAAAGAAGAGAGTTAAGTTGTCCTAGTATCTTTGGAATGTAAAGAATAGAAGAGTATTAAAGGCTGGAGTATAATGATGCAGTCAAAATAAGAAAAAATGAGGGTTTATTTGGGAAAAGAAACAGATGCAATGTGGAATAGATAGGTACTTAGGGAGGGTGTGATTATAAATCGATATAGTGCAAAATAGTATGGTAGGGAGAAAGATAGTTGGGAATGGGGCTAAAACGTAAAAAGAATTAAGGAGGTAGAAAACAAACAGAAGTGTATGTGTAGATGTAGTAAGGTCATTTGAGGGGGGTTTTGGTATAAGAGTCACAAGTGAAAGGTATATGTATGAAGTATAATAGAGTAAGAGGGAGTGGGGGAGCAAATCCGAGTGTAGCGGGCTTCCCACCCTCAGGTCAGTTTATAACTGAGCAGTCAATTTATAACCAAAACAAAGCAATTAACAAAGAGATGCAAGTAAAACAGGTTTTACGTCATTTCCTGAGACTAAATACTTAGTATATACAGTATAGTCTGCTAGTCAAGTGAAAGGGGACAGTGACCAAGTTAATAAGACTTGGCTTAGTGATAAACTAATACTTAATCCAAAAAAAAAAAACTAAGCTCCTACTCTTCCTCCCTATAAACATCACCACATTCAAAAGTACATGCCTGCAGCAACACTATCATCTCAGCTGAATCTAGTACTAAATTGCTCGGTGTTACAATAGATGATCAGCTTAAGTTTGATCTCCATATTACTAACTCAATAAAAAGAACTCATCAGAAACTTGGACACCTTTTCTGTAGCAAGAAATAAGTAACTAACACTGCCCGAATAACTCTCTCCCAGGCTTTATTACTCTCAACACTCCTGTACAGCTGCCACAAATTCACAAACCTAAATTCTACACTTACTTCCAAGCTTGAAACTACCTATAATAAGATCACCAGATTTGCAGCTAACCAAACCTATAAGTCACACCACTGCTTAGCACTACCACAACTAGACTGGCTAGAATTCCCTCAGCTGCTCCAACTATACCAACTACAAATCACCCACTCTATCCTCTATCTATCCTCCTTCTGCCCCAGCCTCTCTACTATCATATCCAAATATTCCCCTGCTAGGATGCTACCCAGCTCAAATCAAGAATTATTAGACATCTACAAACCCAAAACCAAAACAGGCTGCCTTCTCTATAACTATAACCCAGCTACGTCCTGGAACCAACTCCCCTTGGAAATAAATTCCCTCCAGCATAGCAAAAGTTTCAAATTAGCCACAAGGAAATACCTAAAAACAAAGTGGTCTTGCCATTGTAGCCAACCACCCTGAAACCACCATCTTTTCACCTATTTCACCACCTCACTCTTAATGTATCTCTAACACTATTCCCCTGCCTCTTCTACCTCTTCCCTTCCTCTATCTCCAACCACTCTTAATTCTAACAGTCTTAAAACAACCTACCTGTCTAGTCTGTCTCCAATACTCTACCTCCCCTACATCTCCTACTAGCCATTTTTACTTTCCATTCTTTTTTCCAAACTCCTATACAGCTTTATCCTACCCATTTTAAATAAGCATTTGCCTAACTATTAACTCATTTTGCTCTTCTTCTTCTTTCGGCTTTTCCCGGTTAGGGGTCGCCACAGCAGATCATCTGTCCACTCATGATTGGCAGTGGAGTTTTACAGTGTCGAGTTGCCAGCCCGGCACCCAACCTTCCACAGAAGGCACACACATGCATGCACTCACACCTAGGGCCAATTTGGAGTGTCCAATCCACCACATGTCTTTGGGATGTGGTAGGAAACCGGAGCACCCAGAGGAAACCCATGTGACCACAGGGAGGATATGCAGACTCCGCACAGAAGGCACCCCAGCCGAGAATTGAACTGGAGAACCTCTTGCTGTGAGGTGGCAATGCTAACCGCTTCACAACCGTGGCCGCCCATTAACTCATTTTGCTCTAAGCAGCTTAAATAATATTGTAACTAGTCGCATTTTCTTCTGCTAATTGTTTAAAACCTTGTTTGTAACAACTCACATACTTATATGCCAATTGTTAATACTCTGTGTAGTTGAATTGCTCGAGGAGCTTTTTTTCTCTACAGGCCTCTGCTTGTAAGATCTTATAGCTGATTGTTATTACTATGTTACTAAAATTTAATAAATTGTTTTCTAGTCCTGAGGAGCTTTTCTCCCCGGGTCTGTGCTGAAAATGAGCCAAAAGCTCAGCCAGACTAACCCGGTTAACAAATGTAAAATAAAATAAATAAATAAGGAGGTCCTGCTTTTTCACAGAGCCTTTCAGTCACAGAACAGGCATGTGTCTAACTGATTAAAGGTAACCTGTTGGCCAACAAGGAGAACTTTGCCCTTTTGCCAACTGTAGTGCTATCTTGGAGTTGGTATAGTTAGTAAGAGGGGCATGGGGGCACAGCCCCCCTCATTATGGAGTTGTGGGGATCATACCCCCCCCCCAATCTGGGTGGGGTTGGGGATGGTATGGTTTCATTTTTGTTATTTGTAGGATAAGTGGTTACTTACTCTGGGAATGGATTTGATGATCCGGTCGTATAATGGCACAGTGGTAGCATTGTCACCTCACAGCAAAAGGTTCTCCGGTTCGATTCTTGGCTGGAGTGCCTTCTGTGTGATGTCTACATGTCCTACATGCATTCATGTGGGTTTCCTCTGGGTGCTCTGGTTTCCTCCCACATTACAAAGACGTGTCTGCAGCATTTCTCCCCTGGCCTCTGCTGAAAATTGGCTTAGTTCAGAGTCGTACTTTCCCGGTAAACAAATGTTTGGTTTTTGATATTGTGGGCTTTCGATGTTTTGCAGTAGATAAACCCATGTACACACACACACACATATATATATATATATATATATATATATATACACACACACACACACATACACACGTGTATGTATATATATATATATATATATATATATATATGTACACACACACACACACAGCTTATCTGATCTGAATGAAATTGTTACAAATATAACACACTACCAACGTCTTTTCCCTGTTTTAGACAGTATTAGAACAAATAGAAATGTAATAGCATACTTGCTCTAAGAAGGAAGGTAGTGACTAAGTGTAATAAGAGACAACACTGAGGGAATATTTATCAGTACATTGTGCTATAGCAAAAATCCCACCCTCAGGTCAGTTTATAACAGAGAAATTACTTTATAGCCAGAACAAAGCAATTAACAAAGAGATGCAAATAAAACAGGTTTTCTGTCATTTCCGGAGACTATATACCTAGCAGATGCAGTATAGTCTACTGGCCAAGCTAAAGGGGACAGTGGCTAACTTATTAAGGAGTCCTGCTATTTCAAAGAGCTGTTCAGTCACAGAGCAGGCATGTATTTAACTGATTAAAATTAATACACAACAAAGATCGTCATGATATATATGCTTACATGAAACAATGACAAACGTCTCAGCAAACTTGTAGGTGTAGGGCTTTGTGACAGAGCTCCCGCAATATCAAGGTCAGCTGTAGTGACTGCAGGCTATGAAACAATGACAAAAGTCTCAGTAAACTTGTAGGTGAAGGACTTTGTGACAAAGTGCCTGCAATATTGAGGTCAGCTGTAGTGACCGCAGGCTATGTAACAATGGCAAAAGTCTCAATAAGCATGTAGGTGTAGGGCTTTGTGACAGAGCTCCTGCAATATCCAGGTCAGATGTAGTGACTGCAGGCTATGAAACAATACAAAAGACTCAGTAAACTTGTAGGTGAAGGGCTTTGTGAACGAGCTCCTGCAATATCAAGGTCAGATGTAGTGACTTTATAAGCTGAGATTTCTCAGAAAGGGACAGACTAATCACATAATGCCATACAGTCTTGCCCATAAAAGGGGCAAAACTTGTCATGTCTATTGCTACTGAGTATTGCTTTTATAGACCTGAATGAATAACTAAAGACTTCAAAAAATTTAAAAACATAAAATGTCAGTGGGTATTCAGAAGCTTTAGATTTGTTGCAGTTACTCTTCCCTTTTCCTTCTAGAAGATTAGGTGGAACTGGCCTTCTGTACGTCAGTTGTATGGCAGAAGTAACCCCTAGCTATACTTATTTGGTTGAGATAAGCTCTTTTACCCTCTTATGAGCTACTATTGAATCCAAATTGCTTCAAAGTCCCACACACAGAATTCCTACATGCTGTCAAAAAGTCTTCCACTGTACCTACAGGTACAGTAGACCTTAGTAATCACAAAGAGGTTATATAGTTACTACCCTGATCTGGATATCTGAACTCATAAATCCCAATTTGGGGTAACCCATATTTGAAAACTGGAAGGAAACATTGGAAAACTTGGGAAACCAAAGGGCTATATCAGATTGAATAGCCCATTGATTTTACTAAAGATCCCCCACACACACACCTGTTATATGAATTTCTCCAGAATAAATTTCAAATAACCGCAGAGGATTTCTGGAAGTACCTTCAAATTTAGCATGTTCTCCTTAACTTTCCCTGTTATCCCAGGAAAACTGTACAACCCATGACTGTTTGTCAAAAAGTCAACCTGAATCTTGGGCTGTAGAGGAGTTTCAAATCAATTACAACCATCTCATATTTATTTGCTATTTTGTAAGATAAACTGGGACAGAACCAGGAAAATGCTAGAAATGTTTATCCAAAATTTTGTAGTCAGCACAAGTCAGTATGTTCTCGAAGGTCAGCTAAAAGCCTTTACATGTTCACAAAATCCACCAGACTTTTAACACATCCATTAATATTAATCTGTGAAGGATGTAGGGCTGCTGTCCACTCATGGGGAAAAAGGTTTCATTAGCTCAGGAAATTATTTAGTAAGCTCCAGTGTGAAAGCAAATCAGTCACGCACCTTCTGGCCATGTACACAAGTACAAAAGCTGTGGCACTTTTGTACAGGAGCTAGCTTCCACTCTCTGTAATGTCCCAATTAAAACGACATCCTTAATCTGGATTTTGGGAGATTTCACTTGACTGGCTTTGTCCTGTATACAAAAGAGTATATGCTCAGCTCTGATGCCATATCTGTACTATGATGCAAATTTCTTCAGCTATTTATTACATGACTCTTGGAAGAATAGAAGATTTAATGGTATAAATGTTAATGATTCGGCATGCATGATGACTTTCTTAGCTCCTTGCAAATAGTTAAGCATATGTTGTTACTTCCGCAGGCTGTAAAATTATGCAGAATGGTTTCTTTTTCTTTGTTCTTTTTTTGGAATTGTTAATTGTTTGTGTTGAATAGCTGTTTAATGATACTTGCTTTTGCAATTTAAAATGAGTTGGAAGAGTTGACTGTATCCATAAAGGGGCATTTGCATATATCCCATGGTCTTCATTCAAAGGCCGTTTTTTGTAGTGAAGACTCAGGCTTATCTACCAGCTCTCTTTTGTTGTGCATATTTGGACTTTTCTGTGTGTTCTTTTTACCTCTGTCTTGACCAAATGATTAAAATAGGAAAATATATAGATTATTAATTGATTAGCAGTAAATGTACATTAAATTCAAATATTTGGACTGGGATTAAATGCAAAATACACTTTCTTGTTATCTTTGAGATTAGTAGCAAGGCCAAAGCTGGCTTGAACTGGTCGTTGCAGTAGCAGCACTGAATGCATATTTCTGATAAATTCTTTTAGTCACGTACTTCCCTGTCATGCAATAAGTGGGATGCCATATTGTTAAGTTGTAGTGTAGGTGGGGGGGGGGGGGTGAAGTCCCTCTCTTACAGTCATTTTGTTTTGAGGGAGCTGTTGATCAATGATTTGAAGTTTAAAAGTACAGTTTGATTTGTAAGAATACATGTGCAATAAGAGGAAACCTATATTTCCTTTGACTGTGCAGATGCTACAACTTTTCTAGGAATGGGCTAACATGATGAAAACTGTGGAACTTAGAATGGGCTTACTGCATTAATTGGACTTTCCTGTACTTTGAATGTACAACTGCTGTGCTTTAGAAGCTGTATCATAGATGTTTTGGTTTTACAAATGTCTCAGTGGCTTAACAGTAGTAGTTGCATAATATTTTTAATGTTTGCCTCTCTTTGTTCAGTTTTCTCAGGATGCCCCTCAAAAGGGACACTTCTTTAAATTTGGCTTACCCATTTAACAAATGAAGACATAATAATAATAATAATAATAATAATATTAATAAAAAATACAAACATGCCAAGGCTAAAATGTGTCCCTTTTATAGCTGGTCGCTGTTCATAGCTGTCTTTTCCTTCATTATTAGTTCATTCACCTTGTATTCCCCTGTAATAACCATTTAAACTTAAGATCATGCCATAGGTTTATAGGTGGTTACTCGATATATGGTTCAGGAGACATTTGAGGAGCCACACCCATTTTCCCGGTTGTCCAGAGCACCATCTCTATACATGACTTGCTCAGACATGCACAGATTGTAAATGGAGGCTGAGGGAATTAAACTCTGAAATTTTTATTTGCATTTGTTAACTAGGGTCGAACACTAATCACAATGGACAATTTACAGGCTTGGCCTGGAGAGAAAATAAGATACAATCATTAATGTAAAGAATGTAGAATTATGTAAATAACATTCTTCAGTAATACATAGAATAATTTAACCCAAAAGTACAAAAACAGAAAAAGCATACAAATCAAAATATGTAAAAAGGTTTGCATCAGTTCTCTTTAAACAACATAAGTAATTTTGCTATAGTTTGTAATATTACCTTACAACTGTTCAATATTTTACAGAATGTCAATATTTTTGCCTCTTGTTTTGATCTGCTTTTCTTAAAATTTGTGGTTTGCTGACACATTATTGAGGACTGAAGTCACTCAATAATGACAGACATTTGCTTTTCAGACTTGTTATCCTTCAGAAAATGCATCCTAATGCAAAACCTATTATTTTATTAAGTTTCTTTGTTTATAAGAGCAATATTTAAAATTGCCTCTGATTTGAGGCTTTTGTCCCACTATTACTTTTGGCTTTGTCCAGAATTCTTGTGCTAAGAGGAGCACTGTATAAGTATTGGGTAAAAATTCTACATCATAACTGGCTGTATACAATGGTTATATACAGAATGAGGCAGAAGAAGAGGTGAAAGATGAGAAGGGGTTGAAAAGGAATACTGGGTGAAGATGAGAGAAGGCGGAATAATTGTGCTAGTGTAAGTGAGGGTGAGAATGATGAATCGTGGATTTATGTCGATGTAAAGGAAGCAGCATTATAACATCTCAAAGCCTTAATCCATGGCACTCTTCTGTTATGTTTTACCAGAATTCTTCAGATGTCTCTGTCTGTCATCTTCCTGTCTACACTAAGTAGTTCTTGCATATCACAGATAACTGATGAAATGAGTTCATTATCCTTGGTAGGATGTCATCAGGAATCAGACACATTTCTTTTGACGTCATTACATCTAAAAAATATCAGCATGGGCATCAGTTGTATGGTGGAAGCCCTTTGAACACAGTCATATTAACATGCCTGCTCAACTTTTTGAGACCTAAATGCACTGAGTGCTGCAAATGGTGGTCACCAGTGTGCCATAAAGTTGCAGTAGTGCACATTTCTTAGTTCAGTAATACGAGTTATTAATTTCATAAGTATTCTGAGTTAATGTAATTCAAGCTAATATGGGGAGTACATTTCAGACTGTTGTATGTTATGACTAGCCAAACTGTCTTTTCATATCTTACTTTAAATTCCACCTCAAGCTACCTGTCTGGTCGTCCTGCCCTAGTAGATTAGGTACAAACATTTATTTCTAAATAATGTATAATACTGTTTGTTTTGTCCAGTCTTCTATCCCATTAATAATTTCATATTACTTAGTAACATACAGAATTATGATAGTTTCTCCAATCATGACCAGATTATTATGTGTTCGAGACATGGGTGGGTGCCAAGAAACTCACCTCGAGACCAAAGGTTGAGGGATGAATCTTGGCATCCATGGTTGAGAACACATAATAAAGGGTTAATATCAAATATCCACTCATAATTATTTGTAGTGCATGCAGCTTTATTTGCTCCACTTAATACCATTTACAGAAAATAAAGCTTAAAGTGTTTTACAGGCTTTGAAAACCAGTAAGGTACTTGGTGAGCACTATCAAACAGACAGCAGCACACTTCTCACCTTATTTGCAGGGGACACAGGATGAAAATTAGAGAGAGTTTCTAAATATTTGACTAAATCATTTAAAAAGGGTAATACAATAACAGTTTTTGCATCAGTATCCCATTTTCTGAACAATAAGATGTATGTAACTCCAATTTTGTCAGTTTTGACCGATTGTGATCTTCAGTTATTTGCCAGCCACAAAAAAAAAAAAAAAAGAAAGAAAACTACTAGGGGCAGAACAGAAATGTGAGGCAAACTTAGGGATAATTGAAAGCAAAACTGTTTTGCCTCAGTTGTTTGCCAGTCAACACTGTCTGTTTAATCTAGCCAGAACCGTTTGTTTACTGTGCAGTGTGAGACTTAATGGTGGTTAGAGGAGTGAGTAACAATAGCTAGCCTGTGGCCATTCTGCGCATCAGTCATCACCTTGTACACTGGTGCAGAATAGTGCTTAGAAAGGACTTACTGTACAGCAGTATTTCACACTCAGTGGCACCTGCCATTGAAAAATTGCAGTTTAGTTGATATGCAATCAACATAGTGTCACATCTGCTTTTACCTGTAGGCAGGTATAATATTCATCAGTGAGACACTTGCTATTTTAGGTCTGTTACTGATTTATTAAGACTGCCGTAATGATTTATGTTTGTCTACATGGAAGAATTTGCTTTATAGCAAGAGATATCCAAGTAGAAAAGTTTGGGTTGCATGTATAACAGCATGCTGTTATAGGGCAAGTAAACATATATTGATACTCACTACGTCTTACAAGGTAGCCAACACATGCTCTCTAGTCACATTCCTTCTTAAAGATCAGACTTATTTTTTCACTTCAAAAGTGTGTACCTTCATCAGTTACAACTGGTCAGAACAAAAATAAATTAGTTAAGTATATTTTAAGCTCAATATTGAAAGTTACTGAGCAAAGCTTACTTACAAATGTGCATTTAAATGTGGTGTTCTTTAAAAAAATTACCTTCATTAGACTAACACAGATACAGAAATAAAGTAGGCTAAACCTTCAGATGTATATTGGTGTTTTTTTAGAACAAACTATGCTTTTCTTATTTTAAATTACCTGAAAGGAATGCCAGAGATCTTTAAAATAATTAGATGAAAATTACAACAGATGGAAAGAAATAAACCTTTCTTATTTCTAGCAACTGTTCAATACATGCACTCACACACGCATGCACACACACACACACACACACACACACACACACACATTCACACTAAGTGAAAGAATTTATCGGCATGTAACAATTGCTTGATCTGCCTGAGCTCCGACATCGCTATAAATGTTCACATACCTGTAGATGAGGTGTCCTTGATGAAAACGATCAACAAGCCGAATGCAGTGTATTTATTTCTGCAGGGAATATTATGTTAGAGTCGGTCTCTTTCTGGATTGTATATCTCAGCTTGGCACACTGCCTGGAATTTGACAGCATGGTTTTGTCCATGTACTGGCACTTAATTTATGTAATGAAAAGTGGACATGCTGTGCTGTAGGTGTACACAACTTAAGGCCCCACAGGGATCACTTGTTTGTGTTGCTCTACAACAATTTAATGAATTGTTCACAAGAAGGATATTTTCCATGTAAGCTACTTAGCAGTGTTTTGTGCATCTCAGATGTACTTTACTCTCTAGCTGCTGATATTTGGCGAACTAAAATCTTATTTTAGCTAGTTTAACATGGTCTCTAAATAAAGATAACACAAACAAGGCACCAGTGAATACTCCCCAAGCCATCATTTTTTTGTGTATTGGGTGTGTCAGTATCAAGGGTGAAGCCAGGAGTTTTGAAATTGTTTACCATTGAAAAGGATCTCCACCCACTCCCCTTATATTGGATTTTTCTGGACAGCATATCATTTCAGTATTGGAAACAAAATCCAGTGACAGGCACCAGTAAAAATAAATACATACATGCATATGTAAAAATAAAAAATAAATTTGCACAGAATAAATACTTTATTCCAAAATGTTTATCCCATAGTATATATCTCATTACACCCTTTTCTAGTATGAATATACTGTATTTACAGACAGAATACATATTTACTATTTTGTAGATGTGCTGTTTAACCCTTTTCTGTCAGCTGTGAGCCATTGTCTCACAGATGCAAATAAATGCACTTGCTTCTCAGGCAGTGACTAACCCACACCTACGTTCTGCCAGACGCAACAATACAATTGTTGAGTGCTAACAGACACTCCCAAATGTCACAGTGAAGTTTCTAAAATCCATGAGATGTAAATGTGTATGTATGAAATAGTTCTTCTATGTAAACCTAATAATAATTTTTCCTTCTTATCTGACTTGTACATACCTTATATCTCATTAGATGTATAGTTCATATTGTTTTTCAGCCACTGTACTATTATTCGTAAAGCTGTATGCTTTGTAAAATCAGCTGAGATCTGCATATCCATCACTGACTGTACATTACCTAGGATTCAATATCAGCCCATTTCTGCATAAGATCTTGTTCTTATGTGTACCTTTGAAAGACTAAACAAACTCAACAAGTCCGCAAAGAATGGCATCCTGGTGCAGAAATCATAAAGCACTATATAATTTGCATGGATCTGAAGCTATATATTCATGATTATGGTCTGTGTTCATGTGAAAGCCTAATTAATTGCACATATTTTATTATTCAAAATATTACCTGTGCATACTTGAGTCATGGGTAAAAACTGTACAAGGACCAGTTCGCTTACCCAATTACCAAGAATAGATAACTGAATGAACAAAATAAAATCTCTCTTACAGTTTTCTTTTATTGACCTTCTAATGCATCTCTTGTTATTTATATATTGTCAGTCCCAGCACATCACTTGCAGTCCATAAAATTCTGAAGGGGAGACTTTGGAAATAGCCAAGGACTGTTTGGGAATGGTTTAGTCCTGTTATCCCACTGAAAACTTCTGGTAAAAATCCGGAAGTTAACATTTTGACAATAGTAAGAATACAAATGTATGACTTAATTTTATTTGACAGTGTCTCACCATTTTCAGCTGTACCTACTGATCAAACCATACTCACCAGCAGTGTTCTTGTGCCTATTCGTAAGCACATGAATTCAGTTTTCAACTTGACTGAAGAATATAAATGCTAAGGCAGAACAGCTAAGGTAAGTTGATGCTAAGATCTTTTTCCTTCTTTGTCTTGGAGTATTAACCCAAATGCATTTGCACTTATTTAGTCTTGTACTATACAGTATTAATGTAAGTATGGATGACGCAATGGTGCAGCGGTAGCGTTGTCACCTCCCAGCAAGAGGTTCTGCAGTTCGAATCTCGGCTGGGGTGCTTTCTGTGCGGAGTCTGCATGTTCTCCCTGCATTCATGTGGGTTTCCTCCGGGTGCTCCTGTTTTCTCCCATGTTACAAAGACATGCATCTGGAGCGTTTCTCCTCGGGACTCTGCTAAAAATTGGCTTTGTTCCAAGTCAGACCTTCCCGGTTAACAAATGTTAAATAAATAAAAAAAATAAAGTATTCTTAGAATCAGTTTGACATGTAATTTCAAAGAATGGTAGAATGGTGCTGCATGCGTTAACTGGTATGGTGACAAACTTATTCCTAACAGCTTACTCAGTTCTTTAGTGTGATATGAGGATACGTTTTCACACATCGTCGGTGGTGGTGCTGCGGTAGCATTGTCGCCTCACAGTAAGCCGCAGTCTGGTTCGATTCTCAGTTAGTGCATCTTCTGAGTGGAGACATGCGTGAATGGGTGTACCTTCATTGAAGGTTGTGCGTCAGGGCTGGCAACTCGACAGGTAAAAATCAACTTCCAATCATTAGCAGACCGGAGTTCCGCTGTGGCGACCCCTAACCGGGAAAAGCCGAAAGACACAACAACAAGTTTTATTTTGACAACTGATGCCCTTCCTCTTTTTAAAGGCTGTAGGATATGTAGCCAGAAGGCTATGCCTCCATGAGAAAAATGATCACTGTAATTTAAAGAAGTGTGTATGTGTGTGTGTGTGTGTGTGTGTGTGTGTGTGTGTGTGTGTGTGTGTCTGTGTGCATGAGCAAGCAAGACAATTGTGATAACACCATTGCTTGTTGAGAGAGACAGAAAAAAAAGATACTTCAGTGCTAATAATACTACATCTAGATACTCACTTATTTTGTTCCTGTTTTTTTCCCACCCGTTTAAGGATAAGTACGAATGTGTTCATCCTCTGCATTTATTGTGACCCTGTCTATTATTTGGCCAATCATAGTAAATAGATGAGGACAGCAAGGTACCTAAAGCAAGGAGACAACCCTCAGTATCCTATTATTTGAGAGGTCAGTGCTTTTTAAATGAGGAGAACATGGCATGCCACTCCACAAAATATACAGTTCCTCTATCCAGTCCTAGAAGACTTGCACGGTTCTCTCCAGTAACTCCAGCCACGGAAAGAATGGCAGTATTGATTATCCCAATCCAGCTGTGAAGAAATATAACATCACATGGTACATAGTGTACATTTCTTCTATCTCACAACAGATTCCTAAACACATCCCTCCATGACTCAGGAGGAACTTGGATCTTAAACATTCACAGAGGCTAGGATACAGGCCTGAAGAACCCTCTAAAAATGACCCCTGAATGACAACTCTGTGCTTACTAAGGAGTCCCCAGTGGTGCAGTCTGGTACCACCCTTATTCTGATGCAAGTCTATATGAGCAGAACACCAAAGGGTTATCACAGTTCTAAGACACCGACATCAGAGAAGAAAAACACAGGTGTTAAGCAAGCCACTGTTATGCACAAGACTGGACTGTGGACTAGAACAATACAGAGACCCCTAAATATGGAGTTGTAGACATCTGCCCAAAAACAAGACATTAAAGGGCCTAAACAAAGACTTGAGAGTTAAACAAATTCCACAAGCAACCTGTCTAGAATGCTATGACTGTAGAAGAGAATCTAAGGCCCTTAAACCCAAGTTATCAGTCACTTAGGCCTAACACACCTTTCCAACATGGCAGGAAAAAAGAATCAGTCAAACCCCACTCTGACTGAGATAAGAACCATTCTGGGATAACTGTAAGGAAAAGGCACGTTTAAACTGATCCACAAATATCACACTACTCAAAACACCATTGCAATAAGATTAATGCCCCCAACACACCAAGACAATCACTCTGAAACCTCCAGAGATGCTGGTTAAAAGACTGCTAAGGATGTACATGTTGAAGAGTCAGGCTGGTCAGACAAAAAAAAAAAAAGCTTCTTATGACAGACAATGGACAGGGTTGTGATTTCTAAGGAAGTGTGGCCCTATGTTCTTACTCCTCTATATCAGTGCCTTTCACAGAGGCCAAACTGAGGGAAGAGACACTGATCAAAAAAAAACTTCTCCAATGCTGATTACAGCCACCTGTGGGATGGTATAAACAGCTTTACAGCCCCCTCCCTCTCTGTAGGAACTGGCACCAGTATCCAAAACTATACCAAATTACTATACGAACATTTATATAGATGCATGGATTCAGGAATTCTTGACAGGACTACATCATCCTTTGCAAGGAAGAGTAAACCCTTCTGATGGACATCTGTAATAAATAAACTATATAACAAAGAAAAAAGTTGCTGTCTAGGACCAAGAAGGAGCAGGTGCCCAACTGGAAGCAATCTTTCCGTAGCCTAAACAAGCAAATAAGAGTACTAGTGAAATCCTCCAAAGCAAACTTTGAGCCCAAATTGGCCACAGCTGCTAGAGATAGTCATAAGGCGTTCTTCACATATGTCAGTAATCTCAAAGGTAGCACCCAGATCTGTTGAGAACAGGTGGTCAAGGACAGCATGTATAGAAATACAGTCAAAAATGAGCAAACAAACTTGTAAAAATGTGTAGAAACAGGCAACCTGATGTCCAGATAGTCAATACTAACCACAGGAAACAAAGTCCAAGTTTCTTCTTTAACGTAAAAGTATTTTATTTTTCAAAAAAACAACGTTTTCGCCGTGACCCCTGTCACAGCTTCCTCAGAAGAAGACAAGTAAAACAGCTAAACTGGTCTGTTCAAATACTCAGTTAACAGGAAGTGACAAATAATTGCACTTCCTGCACTAATTTGACTCAATAAAAATAATGAATAAAATCATGAATAATCATAAAACTCCATTAAATTATCTATAAATATTGTATGATAAAAAACAACATAAAAATATTCTTACTAGTGCATTTACATTAACATTGAAAAATTATACATTAAACCCACAAAATAATGTGCATATAGGCATTACCTAAAGTAGCTCCTTAGTTTAAGAACACATGAAATGTTACAGTTCTCATTGAGGCCATCTAGCCTAAATGCATCTAAATTCAACTGCCATAAAAGTTCGACACACTCAAGAACTATCTGAAAGGGGCCTCCCTATCGGTTAAAGGTACTTGATCAATACCCATAAAACAAAAAGAGTGGTCAGGGTTACTGCTGACATGTTTTGCTAAGGCATTCTCTAAAAGAGGTTTTTTTATAGCATAAAGGTGCTGGTATATTCTCTCTTTTAGTTTACGGTTGGTTTTTCCTATGTAAAAGGAAGGGCAGGAATTACACAAAGCAATGTACACCACTGACTTTGAATCACAAGTAATCCTCTGCTTAATGTTGTATTTTTTATTCCTAACTATAAAGGAATTTCCAGTTCTCATCACTTTACACATGTTGCAGCATCCACATTTAAATGAACCTCTAGGTCTTATGTGACCATAAGTGTTAGAAGTATGCTGTAAAAGTTCTTTCAAATTGTTACTTCTCCTGTAAATTACATAGGGGCGCTGACCTAACTTGTCAATCAAATTAACGGAATTAATAACTAGTGGCCAGTTTTTTAAGATAATGGCCCAAATTCGTATTGACTATCTGGACATCAGGTTGCCTGTTTCTACACATGTATAGAAATACAGTAGATATAGAAAACTTGCTGGCTGACAGATTCAGTGAAAATTTCACCCCTCTGTCCCCTCCATCAGTAAATCAGGACATTCCCAGTACCTGCCCCCTCCCCTCTTATATCTAGGGATCAGTTCGTCACTGCTCTCTCAAAGGCAAAAAATGCAGCCTCCATGGGAACCGATAAGATCACAGGCTGCATCCTACATGAACTCGGGCAGGAACCTGCAGCACCATTAGGGGCCCTATTCAACCAAAGCCTGTGTACTGGCTTTGTCCCAGCTGAGTGGAGGACAGCCATTTTCATCCCTTTACACAAAGGTGGAGCATACACCGATTTGGGAAATTATAGACCCATCAGCCTAACTAGCCTCATCTGCAGGGCCATGAAATGGATTATCATGGACCTCATTAACAAGGACATTGGCAACCTCCAAACACTCGATCCCACACAGTCTGTCTTCATCAATGGGAGGTCAAGCCTGTTAAATTTGGTCAACTTTTTGGAGACAGTCACCAAAGCCATGGATGAGGGAAAGACAGTGCACACTGCCTCCCTTGACCTGGCCAAAGCCTTTGACACTATTCCTCACTTGGGCATAATACATAAACTCTCTCAACTAGGCATCAATCCATATGTTACCAGATGGGTAGCTAACTGGCTCACTGACAGAACCCACCTAGTCGAAATAGAGGAAGCCACCTCACGCAGTAGACCCGCATTGAGTGGCGTACCCCAGGGTTCGGTCTTGGGGCTTCTGTTATTTAGGATATACTTTTCTGAGGTGCAGGCCAAAACCAGTGGGCTACAGCTGACCAAGTTTGCAGACGACTGCAAGCTGGGTGCGATCATCAATTCCCCTAGTGACATGGACATCCTCCAAGAGGGTCTCTCCCAAACAAATGACTGGTGCTAGAAACATGGCCTTAAGGTGAAAACAAAAAAATTAATCTTCATCCCCTTTGGGGAAAGTGATGTCCCCACAAATTATCACATTAATAACAACATCCTAAGCATGCAGTCAGTCGTGAGGGATTTGGGCACCCAGAGTGTTAGCAACCTGACTTTTGACCACCATGTTGCATCCATTGTACAGAAAGCTTTCTGCATGGCACACCTTATAAGTAAGGGTATCTCATCCAGGCACAAAAAGGTCATAACATTCCTGTATTCTTCCCTTATAATGCCCATTATTGAGTACATCTCTCCATTCGGCATGTACCTGGCAAAGCACATGCAGCAGCTGGAGAGACAACAGTGGTTCCTCATCAGGAGAATCCAAGGCCTCAAAAATCTTCCATACACAGATAGGTTAAAAGCCCTATTCCTCTACTATGTTTCATACAGACTCCTCAGAGGTAACCTTTGTCTGGCGTACAAGGCGATCTCAGACCCCACCTTGATGGGACTGCTGCATATCCGCAAGTCAAGCTCCACTTGAGTAACCCACACTTGCAGCCTCAACCTGGTCTGTGACATCAATAGGACTTGCTGGTGGGACAGATTTGTGTCCCAGAGGCTCCCCCATTTGTGGAATAGACTCTCTCTTTAACAGCAACCTGGATAACTGGATGGGAAATAGAAAATATACCCCTAGGATTTCACCCTTGTCCCTGCTGGACAGGGGCATTGGCTGCTGATTTGTCTATACATGGGCTAAACTCTTGGCTAGGCTTATAAGGGCCTCAGGGCCAATAGCCTAGTAACCTCCTATGATCCTGTGAACTAACACAACCTGCTAGGTGGCTGTCACTTCTGTGACTCAAATGACTGAGCAGCCTGGCTAACAAAATAACCTTGCACAAAGTGTACAAAGAGCAGCTTCAAAGAGCAGTTTCTGTACTCTGCTGCCAAGTTACTGGTCATACCTGAAAAGACAACAGAAGGTGACTAGGGCTAAGAAATTTCCACTGCAGAGATGCCCTAGTAGGCCTAAGGAGGCTGAGGGATCAAAGTAAACCTCCTGAAGGCCAACATCCACAATTCAATTGAGGTCAAGTTAAATAACAAAGTTAAGTAACCTTTACTGCGGTGCTTCTCTGCAAGTTTTTTTTTTTTTTTAATTAATTCCATCTTCCATCTTCAAACAAGAAGTCCGGCAGATAAAAAGGAACACATGACATCTACTGATCTATCAGATATGGGTAGAAGGCCAAAGAGAAACCAGCAGAAGAATAATACCCAAAACAAGTTCAAAGTAACATGAGATGTAAATTAAAGACCTACATTACCTCCTGAGAAAAAGAGCCTCTGGATGTATAACAGCTGTGTGCCATTCCCAAAAGAAGTGACCTTTATACCATGCAGACTTGAATTACTAAATATGCCTTGTGAGACAGGGAAAGGGGAGTCCCTACCTACATATGACAAGGGCCCATAACCTGTTGGAATTCTGGAGCAAGGAAAATGAGAAGTCAGGATCCATACAGGCTGATTGCCAGACTGGAAAAGAAACACGAATGCCTCCAGCATACAGGCTGACAGGAGAAAGCAGACTTGAAAATGCTAAACCTAAAGATATACAGTGAGGGCAGCCCCAATGCGCTAACCTCTGCAAAAAAAAAAAAAAAAAAAAAAATGAGGATATGTTGCATGGAGAGAAAGTGCACCATCCCCTAAAAATTCAGGTGCAGCACAGACAGTGGTGTGTCAGTAACGCAGTTATGAGGACTGACCTGCAGTGCAGAGCCAACCATCATATAAATCTGACATCAATATCAGCAAAACTGATCTGAAACAGTTTGTCAGCATCTAGCAGATGTCAGTAAGCCTGAGCCACCATGCTGGAAGGTTGAAAGCACTAAGTGAGCATCCCTTACAACCCTGTGAGGTGACTACCTAACAGTCCAGCGAGAGTCAGTTACCTGACTGGAGCTCAGAAACCAACCTATCCATCCAGGCAAAGGAGCACATTGTAGTAGTTAGCTTCTCCTGCTTTCTGCACTAAACATCTAATGAAAGCAATATGCAACCAGGAGAATAGCTAAAACCAATTACATGTTACCTGCCATTTGAGAATGTGGGAAAGTGAAATCTCTTGGTGGGTCACCAAACCTTTTTCCCACACTGTGTAGATAGAATGTTGAGGAAGCTCCCCAGGACTCAAATTCAGTTTGGAGTTCTCTTAGCTCTTTGTTTCATTGGACCCATGAGCTTTGGACTCTCTTCCTTGCCCATGGCTACCCCTTCCCTGAACAGACCTCTGTGGATTCAGGAATGATGGATCCAAGTTTTTCTAGGTTGGATCCAAAGTGAAGTTCATCTTCGACTCTCTCATCTTCTCTGATCCAACCAGCTCCAATTTCATCAGAGTCAGACTGATCTTGATTGTAGCAGTAAGAGTTTGATTCTGAAGCTGTTGGAGTGTTCCCTTTCCTTCAGATCTTTGGCACTAGATAGCTCGACTCTGGCTTCTATCTCAGAGCAGGGTTGGGATTGGTGCCCTAGTTCATACTGATGTGGCAGGTTCAGCTACTACTGGAGTGGTCTTGCGTTCCCTCTTGGCTTCTGCCTTCCAGGAAATTGAGAGAGTTCTCTCCAAGGCTGACAACCAGACATCTCGATCCCTCTTAGCTCCACCTGCTCAAAAACTGATGGCCCTTGGTCCTGATCCTTTTCAGTCTATCCCATCAGGACAGCCGGTTTACATGAGCCTTGAGATGCTGTTCATTCAGGACAAACCTCAGACTTCTGAATCCTCACTAGAATCTCCCTAGATGGAGGCTCCTTGGAACCATAAGTGTAAGAAGAGGCACATTGGCTTCCCCAGGAGTCTCTAATAGAAGATACATATTTCAAAAAAGGGGAGGGATCCCACAGATCACCACTTGAGGACATCTCATTTGGGAGATTCTTGAGTTTCTCAGACAGAAAGGAGGTTGATGTTCAAAGCCCTTTCAAAAGGTGAATGTTTTTCTTGAGGCTTTTGGTTTCAACTCAGTTACTCCCTAGTTAGCTTCCCCAGCTGATGAGATGTTGGATTTGATTTTTTATTGGGCATGGAAGGAGCTGGATGTCACAGAACTAATTCCCAGAAAACCAGACACATATCCCATTGCCTCTAAAGACAAATGCTTGGCAGTGTATGATGTGGTAGTAGTGGTAGCCACAAAGAAAGAGCTCACAGAACAGAGTTCATCCTCTTAATAGAGTCCAGGACATTGGGCAGGTTTGTGAAATGAGTTCATTAAGGTCACTGAATTATTTCAACACATAACTAGGTTTCAGAGAGACTTGACTAAGGACCTCTGCAAGTCCCTCTCTGGAGCCGTGTCTGCGGAAGACAAGAAAAGTGTGGATTCACATCTGGTTGGCCTTCAGTCCCCGTCAAACACCTCTATGTGACTCATATCCAGTGTGGTGGAAGGTGCTTCTTGAGTTGCGTTTACAAGCATTACCCTAAGAAGGAATGTCTTGATAAATCTGTGTGATTTTGCAGAGCCTTTTAAGACATCTTTTATCAGTGCTGCATTCAATGGCCCCGCTTTATTCAGCTATAAGGTCAAAGGTGCACTTTACAGTAGTAAGCAGGATGGGAAAACTTGCTGCCATATGCATATGGAATTCTACACCACCTTCCCCGAGGACCCCTCTAGAAATTAGAAAGGGGGTAAAAAGCTGTGGTTTTAGAAGTCCTAAGGGTTTTCTCAGGGCTCTTCTGGAAATAGATCCCCCAGAGAGGGGTATTCTAATGGTAGAAGTCATCTTTGTTGCATAATCAAAGCTTCAGAGGTCCATTGTCCAAGAGACCTTATTATTGCTCCTGAATGGTTCCTTGACTGCTGCACTCTGGAGGCAGTCGGGGGTGGGGTACTTGTCTCTGCACCCAGAAGCCAGGATAACCATCACTAAAGATGTCTGGGTGCAGACAATTATTACCAGAAGCTCTTACATTGCCTTTCTTTATATACCTCCACTATGAACGAAACTTTCCAACTTTTCACCCTCTCAAAGAAAATCAACAGCATTAGAGATAAAAAAAAGCTGCTGGACAAGTGTGCCATCCAGGAGGTCCCAGAACACTAGCAAGAATTTGGAACTAATTTGAGATTCTTTTTGGTGCCAAAAAAGAATGGGGACCTTATGCCAATTTTGGACATCAGCCGCTTTAATCAATACCTCAAGAACACAAAGTTCTGAATAGTCATTGTACAGTCCACCCTCCCATCTCCTGAGGAAGGATGACTGAATGTGCTTGATAGATTTTCAAGACATGTACTACCACATCAGAATGGACAGGCACTCCAGAAGGCTTGCTCACTTCCAGCTGGGAGAGATTCACTTTCAGTTCAGAGCCCTGCCTTTGGTCTCATTGCAGCCCCCTGGGTGTTCATTTAATGCATGGTAGTGGTTGCAGCTCATCTAGGACTGCAAGGGTTCTGAGTGTTCCCCTGTCAAGATGACTGGCTTCCAATTTTTCCAGACCAGGGGCTATTTGCTTCAACTACACTCCCACCTAGGAATCCCAGTAAACCAGGACATATTGCAATTTTCCCCAGTACAAATTCTGGAGTTCATTGGAGCACACTGAACAAAACCATTCAAATATTGCAAGGTTACCAGTGAACAAGTTATTTTCTCCATGACACCAGGCCCTACAGCTCATTCCCATCAGACACTGCCTGCCAAACAAGTCCTACAACTTCTAGGGTCAATGGCAGTCTCTCTTACTTTGGTCCCTTTGGCAGTGTTACAGTGGACAGTAGTGGTTCAATGATCCATCAGGTCCCAACCCATGACCTTTCCTATGTGCTTAACAAAAATATGCAAAGGACATGTAACTTGGCAGTTTCAGTCAACAGAGGAGTTACTGGGCCATCCCTTTGTTTCTCCTCCTCCCAAAGTCACAGTGACCACTGATGCTTCCCAACTACTTTGAGGGGCATTACATCTGGAATATGCTCCAAGGCACATAATCCCCATCAGAGAGCCATCTTCACATCACTGTCTTTGAGATGAGGGCAATCCTCCCAATGTTGATGGCCTTTTAGGATATCCTTTTTCTAGGGTTGATTTCTATCCAGACCAACAACACACCAGTAGTCTGGTACATCAGTGAGAAAGGGGGAGCATGCTGTTATGTGTTGTGTCAAGGAGCAAGGAGAGTATGGCAGTGGGCAGTATCTTCCAACTGCTTTCTGATAGCAATGCACATACTAGGGAAGTCCAACATTCCAGTAGACTGGTTGAGCAGATCAGTGTTGCAGCCTCACGAGTGGTCTGTCAATCCAACAGTGTCAACACAAATTTTTTCTCCAATAGGGCCAGACATGCTGCAGTTTTTTCTTTCTCCCATCTTCTCCAAATGCAGCAGGTTCTTTGCTCTGATCCCCCTGGAGGGGGGAGTCTATGAGAGATGTTGTTATTCATGATTGATCCTCCAGTCTTCTATATGCTTTACCACCAATCCCTAAATTCATGCAGAAAGCATTACAAAGGAAGATCACAGTCATCCTGACTACCCCTTTCAGGCCTTGACAGATGTGGTTTCCCTTTCTCTGGCCTCATCAAGTACACTGTCTTTGTGTGCAGGACCTGAATCCAGATCTGCTGTTTCCATCCACCCAGAATGCCTCACCTGGACATTTGAGGCCTAAAACTAGCTGCATGGTTTCTCCACTTCTAATGATGGCTAGTCAGTCCAGGCTTTCCGATCAAGTGGTTCACATTTTTACCTCTTCTCAGAAGCTCTCCTCTAGGAAAGTTTACAAAAGTAAATGGAAAAGATTTTCCATTTGGGCTTCTAAAATTTAGATCTCTTTTCAGCCACAGTATTAGTTTTCCTTGCTTCAGTTTTCCATAATGGAGCTAGTTATTCAACTATCAAAGTTCATCTAGCAGAAATTTCATTCTTCTAGATTGGAGAGAATCACAATTCCTTAGCCTCACTTAAGTTGTATAAAGTTTTTCTGAGCGGTACCTTCCTCCTTAGAAACTCACTCTGCAAGCCTACTGTTCCGTGGGACATGAATGTCTTGCTACAAGCCTTGACCCAAGCTCTGTTTGAACCTACTGCCAAGTTGGACTTGAACATTTTTGACTGGGAAAACATTTTTCTAGGTAGTGATTACCTCAGCTAGAAGGGTGTCCAGGCTCCAAGCCCTGTTTTGTCAACCTCCATATATCATCATTCTCAAGGATAGGGTTTCCTTATGCACCTTTGCCTAAAGTAGCTTCACAGACTTAACTCAATCAAACTATTTATTTACCAGTCTTTTCTCCAAAATTTTGAATAAAGAACAATACATGCTTCATTTATAGGATATGCACAGGCACTTATGCTTCATCATTAAACCAAACTTCCCAGGAAGTCTGAAAAATTTATTTCATTCTCTAAAGCTAAGCTGGGTCAATGCATTTCAAAGTTTACCTTGACTAGTTTGTTGACTAGTTGTATCTCATGTATATAAGCAGAAGGGTTTGACTTTACCTAATTCACATAAAGCACACTCAATAACATCTGTTTCTATTTTTTTTAACCTTTTCTAGGGCATCGATTGATGACATCTGTGCTGCTACCATCTGGTCTAATATTCATACTTTAAATTCCCATTACAAATTGGATTTGTTTAAAGGATAGGATGTCTTTTGGTTCTGTCATCCATTGGAACAGCCTTCTATGAGACCACCATTAACTCTGTTCCATCAGTTGAGGAATGGATGGAAAAGACAACATCAGTTACAAAAGTTATTACATAACAATAAATCTGTGTTTGTTTCTATCCTTCCTCAGCTCCCCTCCCTCCTTCCCCCTTTTCATCTCATGGAAAGTTTTTCTTCACTTCGCTTCTGGTATGAATGTATGGTCTGCCATTGGCATAGGATTTTTTACTGTTGCAGCTCCACTACAGATTTTCTCTTTGTTCTGTCATGTAGTTTTTTTCTAGTAATACATATTTATGTTTTATGTAATGTTATTTTTTTAAAGGAGTCTAGGACAAACTTGATCTGAGTCTATGTAGGGGACAGGAGGGGATTATGGATAAGGGAAGGAGCCTGAGCTGCATATCCTAAAATTGGAAAAAACATCTGAAGCCTGATTTGAGACCTACCAGTTGAGGAAGGATGGAAACAGACAGCACACATCCATCTATCATTATGGTAAGTACATAACTTTCCCATATTCTCAATTGGAAGATAAATGAAAGTGAGATCTCTTGGTGGGGCAGCTAGTCATTTACCACATCATCTACAAATCCTGCCCAAGATCAGGCACTTCCAGGGGGGAGGTGCAGGAACTAATGCTTCTGGGTCATGATCAGCTAATGGGAGAGCAACATAACAGAACTGAAGACTTCCAGCTGCTGACATTCTGGGAAGTGTTTTGCCTCTGAGGATAAAGACAGCTGTGTGTGTGTGTGTGTGTGTGTGTGTGTGTGTGTGTGTGTGTGTGTGTGTGTGTGTGTGTGTGTGTGTTGGAGAGTGTCTAATCCCAAAGACAGTACAAAAGAACTCTTCCTGGAGCTCTTGCTTGAGTAGATAATGTCTGATATACAGGAAGCCTAGAGGTTTCACTTCATTCTGGATTTTTCTGTGTTTACAGTGTTAGTGATAAGTTCACTAATTTGCCAGTCACGAGAATTATCAGTCCATGACTATGGTATATTAATAAGGATGGCTGCTTTGGGCATAAGCTTTAAGGTGAGCACAATCAGCAGTTGCTGACTGGTCAGGAATGCAATATCAGGAATCAGTTAAGAAGCCATGTCTGATATTGTATCTCCTTAAGTGACGATGTTTAGTAGCTTTGTGTGTTAGTAAGTGCAGCATAGAGCATCATTTGAGGGGGTGCCAGACTGGAGACTGCCCAGGACAGAAGTTCACGTAGCTAAGGCGCTAAGAATTATCTAGGCAATCTGCCCTGTTAGTTAATAAAGACCAAATCTCCTTAACAGATATTAAATTTTGTAGTTACCATAACAGTTGAGCTACTTGGAGGATTTAGTCTTTGTTAGCCAACCCTTTCTTTATCTCCCTATCTGAGCAAAAAAAGCTTTATTTTTGCATTACCTTTTGTGCCGCTTTTGTGGCTTTGGTCAGAAACTGCAAAGTGGAAAAGAGAGGTATTGGTGGGAGAGGGGTGATGGCCTAACTTGGAAAATTATGTCTACTAAAAAGAGTATGCACAATGCATAGTCATGTGGGATAACAAAGACCAAATCTTTCAAGCATACCTAATGTAAACATACAGAGGTATACGGTACTTCAGTTAATCCAACTTAGAATCAGTGACATCATGCTGGCAATATAAATGCACAGACTTCTTACATTTTGTTGAATGAAGTAATCAGGAACAACCTTTGAAATGTAAGCTTGTTGATGTAATAGTCTCAACTTAGTCCTGATAAACCTGTTGGATTATTTTAGAGGTCTGGGCTTCTCTCGTCAACTTTCAACTTGAATCATAACATTTAAGCCAAACTTTGTCTGTTGATATCATAAAATATCTTGAAATTCTGAACTTTGCAAAATGAGATCTTAGTTATAAATGATATTCTTTCAAAGATAAAGTTCAAGTTAAGTAAATAATTTATTATCTAAATACTGTTTATAAATGCTGAATGCGGTGTAATGAAAAAAACAACAAAATGAAAAATGCAGTATATCAGTTAAATCACTGCACTGAAAACAGTACTGTAAATATTAGAGACATTTTGAAAATAATGCTTCCAAAAACAAGTCTGTTTTTAATGATGAATGTTAGAGCCAACACCAAATCCACTTCAATTCAAACACAGGAGGCATCCAGCCACCCCAAAGCCAAGGCAAATTCAAAATCCAAGCCAATGACTTCTTAGAGACCAGTGTTCACACACCTATGGTCCGATGATATGATGATCTCAAAAATTCTATCTGCAAACCTCATGGTTATCCCATACCAGTGGCCTTTAATTATCAGACCTCAACAAGCACTACACAGATGGATGTAAAGTCTGAAGCCCAGCCTACAATTCCAACAAGTCACAAGGCTTACTAAATTTTACATAATGGACTGCAACAAGGCTTATTTTGTGCACTGACTTCAACACTGTATGTAACAGTGTAATCAAATGCCAGCAGGTGAGTAAGTAATCCACCAGGTGTTCAAAACACTAACATTCCTCTAGAGTTCCACTAAAGTTCAAGATATAGTTACTCTTATAGCTAACTCTCCTCCACAATTAGTCAAAGCAACAAATGAAACAGCAGAAAAATTATAATAATTACAACTTAATTTACTTTGAAAAATATATTCAGAGTGCTGATAAAGTGGATAAATGTTCAAACAAGTCATCTGTAGGCAGCCAGGTGCCACCATATTTGGACATGCACTGACTATAAACTGTCAGGATCCTTGAATTGTAAGAGTTGGCAGAAAAGAGTGCTGCATGTTTTTAAGTTTAAACTCCCTTGTAGTTTAGAGATCAGTCTTATGGGGTCCTGATCAAAGCTAGGGTGACTGCGGTTAGAACAAAGAGAGCCTCTTCCATATTATGTAGGGTTGCTTTGAAAAGCAAGTTTTAATGATATGAGATCATATGATAGATATGTGGGGTATTCTCTGCCTGACTGTACTGTTAACTCATTTCTTTTTACTGTTCCCAGTATCTGTATTATTTATTACAGTGAAACTGATTACTGATAATGGATGACTTATAGAATTCCTGCAGCTCAGAAATGGATAGAGGAAGTGGGCGCTTTCTGTATGATGATCTTTAGCATGATTAAACAAGTAGGTTTGTAGGTTATAAAGACAGATGGAGAATGTAAAATTTATTAGTTGATTGAAATGGGTGACCATTTGTAAGGTATAATGATAATTCCTTGCTAAACTTGCCTCCCTTTATCTTGCATACGTGAACTAATCGATCTTAATATGGTGGTAGGGACATGTTGCTGTATTGTTTCAATACATTGGGGTTTATGAATAGCATGGTGGGGTAGAACAGTTTGGTTAATTAACTGTAATTTAATTTCTCAAACAGTTGTAAGGACTGCTTGGATTTTATATATATATATATATATGTGTGTGTGTGTGTGTGTGTGTGTGTGTGTGTGTGTGTGTATGGATTGTAAGAGACAAGAGTTGCATTACTAGTACTGTAATCCTTTATAGGATGTGGTTCTGATAAAAACATTTATTTATAAAAGCTCTCTGTCTGCTGGCATACATTATTGTGAGACATCAGAAGCATTAGTTCTAGTTCCACTGAAAGTTTTCCTTCTTCTGGCAGTTGTTGCTAGCAAAATTTTCTTCTGCTGGCATGTGCCATCAAAAGAATTGTTTTTTTCTTGGCTTGTCCTCAAAAGAATTTAATCACTTACCACTGATTCATGCCTCTTTTTTGGCATTTGTCATCAGAGGAATTCTTTTCTTCTGCTGGCATGTGTAATTAAAAACATTTCTTTTTCCTGACATGCATCACCGAAGACCTTAATTCTGCTGCCGTATGACATCAGAGGTACTCCTGCTGGCGCTTGCCACCTGCGGTGTTTTCCGATTGGCTCGCATCATCAGTGACATTCCTTCTCAGGGTCTGCGGTATGAGGGCTTTCCTTTTACTGGCAAGACTCAAAGGAATGAAGTCTTTGTGCCATGTGCCAACAAAACAATTCTCTGTGCTACAGTGACAGACAGAATTAGTTTCTTTTGTGGTTTATGTCATCAAAGATAGTCTTACACACATAAGATGTATGGTCTTGCACGTGTGGTCAAAAGACACTTGTACTACCACGTATTGTAAAACTTGTTTCTGCAGACGTGCAACAGTAAATGTATTCTTCCTTCTTGCTCTTGTCACCAAAGATATTCTTCTCCCTGCTTCTATCAGTAAAATAATTCTAAATCGGTCAACAGGGCCATTCCTTCAAATGGCCTTTATTGTGAAACATCTTCTTCTACTTGATATACATTACCAAATGCATACCGTCTGCCATATATCACCAGGGGATTACCAAAGGATTGCCAGCGGCATTATCTCCCATGCTGCCATTTCATCAGATTCATTCCTTTACAGATGTATATTCTGAAAAGCAATCTATATTCTTGGATATATCATCAAAAGCATTCTAGCTGCTGGCATATTTTATCAAAGAATTTTTTTCATGTATCATGAAAGTCTTTCCCTCTGTGAACACGTGTCGTGATGCATTCCTTTCAATGCCATATGTCATCAAAGGTGTTATTTCTACTGTCACCTAACCAAAAAAAACATTCTTTCTGCCCTCATACATTGACTTCAGGCATTCCTTTTGTTGGCACATCTTCAAAGATATTTCATTACAGTAATGTGTAACTGGTGCTGTTCCTTATGGTAATTTGTGTACCCAAAGCAATTCTGCCTGCAGGCAGATTTCTTCATAAACTTTTCTTTTAATTCCATGTGTCACAAAAACAAATCATCTGTCCTGGTGTATATTACAAAAGGTTTTTTTTTTTTTTTGCTGGAATGTGTCATCAAAGGCAGTCATTCTACTGTTAGAGACCATCAAAGATATTTGTTTGACTAGCATCTCACCAGTGACATTAGTTGTGCTAGTGGAAGCAGTCTTGAGTGTTAATTCTGCTGGCACAGGTTATTAAACACATTTCTTTTGCTGGCTTCTGTCATGTAAAGTACTTTTGTACTACCTGGTTATATCATCAACATTTCTTCAGTTGACTAAGTCACCAAAACCATTGCATTTGATATATTTCTTTTGTTTCCCTACTTTTTGGAAGACAATTACTTAGTTAAAATATGTCATCAGAGACATTCTGTCTCCCTGAAAATGTCATTGGAAGTATTATTGTCTCTGCTGCTTTAGGTTTCCTTTCTACATTTCAGAGTTTACATTTAAGCCTTCCTTTTTGGTAAATAACTTAGTTTTTAGACTACGTGTTCAAGAACTTATCATAGCATTGCAGTAATATAGCTGCACATAGTAGAGTATACACTTTACTTCTCATGTTGTAGCAATTAGTACTGCAGAATGTTTTCCCTTTTTCTTTCGATTATCCATCCCCAGTTATTTTAGCTGATGTTCAGACAATGAAGATTAGTGCATTAAGTTAAGAGATGTACTGTGAGGAACACTTGTTTGTTTCAGAATTCTACACTTCTGTTCACAATTCCTTTCAAAGGATTGTTTCCCTGGGTTTGTGGCCTCATCCAGTTAGCAGACAGTAGTAACAAACACTATGAGTATAGCTACTTTGTTATGCATGCATTTACAGCAGTGCCATTGCAGTGTGTTGCTGTAGCCATTTTTCTGATGTTCTCACATCTGCAGTACTTGCAATTCATGCCTATAAACATTCTGGGTACAAATGAGAGTGGTGATCCTGTGTTTTCCATGAACAGTGCTCCAGCTTTTTTTTAAGGAACCGCTACTTTTCTTACCTACATTGAGGAAACAGTAGCCTTTATTGTATATATATTTATATTAAAGCTAGCGAGAATAGTCTAGTATTGACAGGAGTGTACTGAATGCTTAACATTTTTTGTCCCTGATTTCTTGCCATCTACTGGGCCTCTGCAGTTATTGTGTTGTGCCCATTTATTCCTTTTAAAGTTGACAGCCATTTGTAGCGCCAGGTAATATAAGGTAGAAGTAGGGCACTTAGGTGCTTGTGCCCGATATCAGAGAAGCCATTGCTGGATATCATTGAATTAGGAAGGAAAGAATCCTTTTTTTTAGGTTGGTTGATAGCATTTTGTGGGTGTAATGAAAGACAATTTTTAACCTTCATCTTAATTTTTCTTTGGATTGAGTGCCTCTGAGTTTAGAATTAATAGGTTATTTTGCATGTACAATACCCTTAGTTTAAGGGAAATGAAAGTCATCTGTAGAATAGTTAGCAGCATACCTCTCAACCTCTTACCAGAAGAAATCTGGACAAAGCCAAAAACAATGGGGGTGGGACAAAGGCTCAAAAATAGGGACACATTTTAAATATTGCTGTTATAAACTTAGAACACTGTTCGAATGGAAGATTTTGTGTTTCCATTCATTTTCTGAAGAATATGAAGTTCAAAACTCAAATGTCTAGTATTTTTTGGTAAATCCAGTCATTACTCAATTGCCAGAAAACCACAAATTTTGTAAGGAACAGACTAAAAATATAAATCAAAAATCTGGACATTCTGCTGAAATCTGGGCAGTTGAGAAGTATGGTTAGCAGCAGATTTGTTAGTATATTAGCAAAATATGCTAAGAAATGCAAACTTTATAAATGTGAACAAACACACTTTCTTAGATCAGTGCAACTTTGCAAATCATAGCTGAGAAATTTTGTTTAAGGTGTATAAGGGCTTTTGGGAGGATTAGGACTGAGTAGGAAGATGTTGATACATTGATAAATAAGTTCTCTGCTAAACCTATGATTTATGTAGTTCCAAAATATATAAATCTTTCCATTTTCTCCCAGAAGACCCATTATTTCCGGAGCAGGAACTGTAAGTACATGAGAAGAGTAGAAGTATTACTGGACAAGATTATAAAACATTATGTAGTACTGGTACCATCATATGTCAAAAATACTTACTGGACAAGATTATAAAACATTATGTAGTACTGGTACCATCATATGTTAAAAATACTTACTGGACAAGATTATAAAACATTATGTAGTACTGGTACCATCATATGTTAAAAATACTTACTGGACAAGATTATAAAACATTATGTAGTACTGGTACCATCATATGTTCAAAATACTTACTGGACAAGATTATAAAACATTATGTAGTACTGGTACCATCATATGTTAAAAATACTTACTGGACAAGATTATAAAACATTATGTAGTACTGGTACCATCATATGTCAAAAATACTTACTGGACAAGATTATAAAACATTATGTAGTACTGGTACCATCATATATTAAAAATACTTACTGGACAGGATTATAAAACATTATGTAGTACTGGTACCATCATATGTCAAAAATACTTACTGGACAAGATTATAAAACATTATGTAGTACTGGTACCATCATATGTTAAAAATACTTACTGGACAAGATTATAAAACATTATGTAGTACTGGTACCATCATATATTAAAAATACTTACTGGACAAGATTATAAAACATTATGTAGTACTGGTACCATCATATGTCAAAAATACTTACTGGACAAGATTATAAAACATTATGTAGTACTGGTACCATCATATGTTAAAAATACTTACTGGACAAGATTATAAAACATTATGTAGTACTGGTACCATCATATGTTAAAAATACTTACTGGACAAGATTATAAAACATTATGTAGTACTGGTACCATCATATGTCAAAAATACTTACTGGACAAGATTATAAAACATTATGTAGTACTGGTACCATCATATGTTAAAAATACTTACTGGACAAGATTATAAAACATTATGTAGTACTGGTACCATCATATGTTAAAAATACTTACTGGACAAGATTATAAAACATTATGTAGTACCGGTACCATCATATGTTAAAAATACTTACTGGACAAGATTATAAAACATTATGTAGTACTGGTACCATCATATGTTAAAAATACTTACTGGACAAGATTATAAAACATTATGTAGTACTGGTACCATCATATGTTAAAAATACTTACTGGACAAGATTATAAAACATTATGTAGTGCTGGTACCATCATATGTTAAAAATACTTACTGGACAAGATTATAAAACATTATGTAGTGCTGGTACCATCATATGTTAAAAATACTTATTGGACAAGATTATAAAACATTATATAGTACTGGTACCATCATATGTTAAAAATACTTTTGAAGTAGTGGCTTAGTTTTGTAGCATTGATTACGAGTCCAGATTTTATTGGTTACATTTAGATGTTAAAAGATTGTATACATCAATTCAACATACTTATGGTAGAGGAACTTATGCACACTATTTAGAGGGTGGTCCTTTTTTTCATATGTTTTATCTATACTGCACATTTGTCTGTCACATAATTTGTTCATTTTTGAAAAGGAATGTTTCTTACAAAGGAAAGGTACTGCGGTGAGAGCTCTGTATATGTCAGCTTATGCTAATATTTTAATGGCAGACTTTGAAAGGCAGTTCGTGTATCTCAATGAATTTATGATAAATGTAATAGAATATGTACAATACATAGATTTGTTATTGGTATGTAAGGGTGATAAAAAAGCAGGTGTAAAGTTTGTTCAAATTTTAAATAATAATGCTTGGGAATTGGAATTTGACTTTGATTTGTCTATGTCAGTTAATTTTTTTGAATGTCACCTTAACAGGAAAAGTTGGTTTTGCCTATATCTAAATTAAAATCCTTTCTGGCATTTACTTCTCAGAAGTCAAGGCCAATGTTAGTGGTCTCTGGCTGACTAAATTTGCAGATGAGTGCAAATTAGGAGCTGTCATTGAATCTCAGCCTGACACAAATGTTCTCCATGAAGGGCTGACACAGACAGACAACTGGTGTCAGAGCCATGGACTAAAACTAAATGCCAAGAAATGCATAATAGTATCCTTTGGGAAGTCACCCATCCCTGATAACTATCATATTGACAACACACTGCTTAGAGTTGACCCAGTACTCAGGGACTTAGGGGCACACACAGATCGTAATCTAGCCTTTGACCATCACATGTCTACAGTGGTGAGGAAATCATTTTGTGTTGCACAACTTATAAACAAAGGAATGGCATCTAAGTCCAAGGAAGTCATTGTTCCACTGTATTTGGCATTCATCAAACCTGTCATTGAGTACAATGCCCCCTTTGGTATGTACCTAACCAGGTATATCCAACTATTGGAATGTCCACAGAGGTTTCTCACTAAAAGAGTATAGAGCACAAGTAAAATGTCCAATGCAGAACCCCCTCAAGGCCCTATCCCTGTATTATGTTTCTTATAGGCTTTTGAGAGGGGAGATCTATGCCTGGCATACAGGTCATTGTCAGACCCTACTCTGATGGACCTCCTGCATATCCAAAAAACAAACAGCACCTGAATTACCAATTCAAAAGACTTAAACCTTGCCTATGATATAAGTAGGACCTGCTGGAGAGATAGGTATGTATCCCAGATACTACCCCATATATGGAACAGGTTCCCCATCCATGTGAAGCAGAGTTCCTCCTTAACCCAATTCAAGTGCAACTTGGGCAACTGGATGGGAAACTGGAAATTCATTCCTGGTTTGGCACCTATGTCTGTAATGGGCACAGATAAACCTGTAAGTGGTTCATCTCCCAGGCCCACGCTTGCACTTAACAAGGGTATCAGAAATTGTCAAATATTTGGGATGTATGGCTAGGCTTAAAAAGACCCTTGTGGTCGTTAGCCTAGTAAACACCTATGAACCCATTATATATGAACGAGAGTTCAACTAATAATGTTTTGCATGCATCTAGTTCATACCCAGTACACTTGGTAAATTTTTTGCCATTGGCAGAATTATGTTAAAATGTAATAACACCGATAAGGATGAGTTACCTGAGTTTACATTGCAACAAGGGGAGGGGGGTATTCGGAGAATCTAAACAATGCAGAAACAGGATATTTGACAATTTTGAGTATAGCAGTGGTGCTATGGATGATGTAATTAGTGATGTGGGCAGCCACAGCAGAAGGCCTTATATTATGTGACAAAATATTCTACATTTTCTGATGTCTTTCTTCATGTAGTTAAATCTAATTGGCATATCTTGCTGTTTCATAGATTATTACATAAAGCTTTACTATGAGCTCCTATTTTCTCTTACATTAGGGGGTTTAAATATTGGCGAACTTCTATCATTTAAAACCCCAGTTGTGCATGTTATGAACTCATAAAAAGGAGCTTTTAAATATGGGAAGTGTAATGTATGTAAACATGTACTTGAAATGAATATAACATAAATGGTAAAATATTTAGATCAACTCACTTATACAATTGTCTTTCAGAGTTGTTTATGCTATAAAATGAAGTTGTATACAGGCAAAATGGTATCTAGGATAAACGAAAAGGATGGTTAAGCTCAGAATACAAGAACATTTTTTCTGCTATAGGAATGAGACATATCAAGCAGTGTGGCCATGCATGTGGTAGGATAACATAACACTGATATAAATTATTTTTGATTCATAGTATTGGTCAAAATTATTTTGCCCGGAGGGAGACTTAGTATTCACTTTAAGTTAATAAGAAGCTAAAATGATTACTAGCTACAGCACTATGTTCCCCCATGAATTAAAAAGATGAGATTAATTGTAAATACTGGATTTAATTTAATTAAATTTTGAATACTTTGTATGAGTTAGTTTTATAATCTAGTAAGTTATATGATGAATGTAGAAATGTACTTATTAATGGGCGCAAACTGTCTCTTTAATTTGTGCTTCTGTTGTTGATTGGGTGTATATTTAAAGGCTGGACATGAATTCTTTGTTAAATTTCCCCTAGAAGGCATCAAGCTGAGGTGCCTGGGAATCCATACTAAACATTTTTATTTCACAGATGCATATACAATTATTTCATTGCGTTTTTTTATAATAACCAATATCCGTCTTACCGTAATAAGCTTTTCACTGCACAGCTTCAGATCATGGTTATGGCCGCTGGCTTACCCGGATTTCTGCCACCTCAAACTGAGCATAGTGCCTTCCAGTGCAGACTTGCCATTACTAATTGAAAGTTGCCTAGGATTATTTTTTTACCCACACACAAGCACATACACGCACACCCACACAGTGTTTTGCAGGAGGTATCTCCAGTGCTAACACCTCCTCTCTGTCTTTACAGTAATGTTGCCACAGCTGGACTCCTTTAACTCACCAAAACATACTTACTATTTACCCTTAAATAAGTCATCTTTCAGATAATTACATGGTTGAAATAGCAATAAGCAGTCATTCTTCAAAAGTTATAAGACAGCAGCTGAGATGTCACCAGTTCTGTGCACATACTTGCATAGTAACAATACACAGCAATTATACTTAATGTAGTGCCCTCCTCAACAATGGTTTCCTTAATTTCTACCAAGATAGGGTCCAGTTCTTATGATAAGCTCGAGCTAGTTTCTAGACAGATCAACCACTACAGTGACCCTACATCTCTCAG
This sequence comes from Protopterus annectens, assembly GCF_019279795.1. NCBI lineage: Eukaryota > Metazoa > Chordata > Ceratodontiformes > Protopteridae > Protopterus > Protopterus annectens. The sequence goes on along the minus strand of NC_056727.1, from coordinate 301,190,302 downwards.
CTTCCTCAAGTTGCTACTTTTCCCACCCTGTTTTTGATGCCAGTTTTAGAGTCTGCATACTTAGTCTGTTTATACTGAAATATTTAACCCAAGACCTTGACATGTACTGTAACCAGTTTTCTCCTCTTTTATGTGGAACTTCCTGTAAAGGTTTACAAGTACCCCTATGGGTTCCTGTATACCCATGCATATTGCTGAGTAAACCTCTCTTTTGCAGTTATGCATTGCTGGCTAAAATAGAGGTCACTGTTTTGTCCATTTCCTCAGCAGTGTTATACTGTGTCTCTCTGGTAACCAGATTCTCACATCTTCGGGCAAGGAACTGACTGCTTGCACCCTTTTCACAAGGTCGCATCATAATTCTCAACAGTAGTAAGTGGACATCCACCAGTTAGTGTTTATTTCTTAACTGAAATGACTGAGTCCATAATCTAACTTACTTATATGTTCTCTAAACATGTCTCTACAAGCTTCAGTAAGTAAGTTAGTTTAAAAAAATTAAACAGTAGATTTCTGATATTTCTAACTACCACAATCATGATAATCTGTATAAGTCATCTCACTTACTGCATGCGCTGCCTTACTCATAAGGAAATAGAAGTATAACCCACTGGTCCTGTGCAGTTTGTTGGAGATTGTTCACATTAACAAATACCCAAGTAAAACCATCCAAAATCATTTTGCTGTTTATATGAAGGAAACCGTTTAATGCTGACTTTTTGATTCAAGTTTGGGTTTTCACAGTATACCTTTTCAGACATCTGTAAGATGCTACTGTCACTGTCAAGATTAAATCAAATTTCTGGATCTACTGTTTCCAGTTGTCAGACAGATTGATCTGAAAAGAGAGATTACAAAGTAGCTCCAATTAAAGCATTTTATAAATGAGAGGGAAATTACTTATGAATAGTTTTGCACCATGAATTCTCCTCTGTTACATGCAAAACGTTGCCTCTTCACTTTTGAAACATATTCGTCTTATTAGAATTGGTAAAACATTGACTTTCTTTACATCTGTCACCATTTAGACATTGCTATTTCAGGATGGCTGAAATAGTTTGCTGCCAGCTTCACCAGTATGTGTTTCAGAATAAACCATAGAACAGGAAATTGGATCATATGGTTACTCAATATTTTAAGGTCAGGCACCAAATTTTTAAAGATACAATCTAAATATTCTAACTGGTAGGTGGTGGGTGTATGGAACTCAATAAATAGTTTCACACTGGCATATAGATACGCAAAACTACAAAATAAGTAACTGGCAGTGCCCTAGATAGGTACTGTATGCACTGTGCATGAACTGATTTTTTTTTTACAACACATGGCACTGGTAACCATGGGGTATAGGATGGCAGTGTGGACAGACTTGTCACATTGACCTAACACAGCATGTGTGCACATACATGCGTGTGTATATAGGTGTGAGTGTGTACTTACCTCTGAAGCTTCTTGATGATCACAATGAGCAGTGTGAACTGTGGTGAGAGAGCATGCGAATGGTTGCAAGAGATGCCTTTCATGAAATTCATGAAAAACACTACATTTGACTCATTTTCAGAGTATTGACCAACATTTGCTTCTCTTAGACTTGTAATTCAGGAGTGATATCACTGCCTTACAAAAGAATGGATTCTTATTGTTCTGACGGCCTTGGTTTATGAAGCATGCAGAGCATGTTATGCCTTTTGCAGCTGCACAGATGCTGCATACAACAATGTTATTAGCAAGTGTGGCCCAAGTGTTGGTGTAGATTATGGGCAGCGTCTGTGGTGTGTATGGCTTTGCATTGCTAATGACGTACATCTCTACAGTTTCAGTCTCTATATACAAGTCCGTGGTATGACACATTTGTTTGTTGGGGATATCTTTCGTGGGTTGTATGTGAATCTTTTGCATTTAATTTTATATGATATATGACTATGATCAGTGTCTGCAAAAGGATGGGAGCTTTTGCTTTCCAGTTAGTCGTCATTAGTTACTACATTTTCACAGACAACTCCAATGTTTGTTTTGCTGGGACTGAATTGTTCAGGTATTGTTACATCTGCTCCATTGCCCATTTGGGTAGACCTTTTATAGTGCCATCACAGCTGGTATGTGGCAGTATTAGTGAATTGCAACCCTCTCATGTTATTTTCTGTGAAACACATTTGAACTGTTACAAGGTTTATTTCTGCTCACTGCATTATGTACTATGTTTGTGAACCCCACTATTAGTGGCTTATAGATATGTTCTCTTTTTAGAGGGTTACAGTATAAATCATCTTTTTTCGGTGCTAAATGATTTTGTGATCTTAAAAAAGCTAAATTAGCTCCAGAGTTAGGAGAATGAGGAGTAACAGCTTATCTCGTTTATTTCTACTGCCTGCCGGTTTAAATTATCATTTTTTTATAATTCATTCACAAATTTTGGTTTTCAATTTTCAGGTTTTTCACTGCTATTGATGTCTTTGCATTATGTGCTCTTTTGGGCACATGGTGTCAAATTATCATTTTAAGATGAAACATACTTTTACATAAGAGATTCAAATGTGGAAATGGAATATTGGTATGCTAATACAATTTTATTTATTTTAGAAATAAATTGTTTAGTTTCTGTTCTTTTCTGGTTGGTTGATTTATTTCGTAAAAGAGCTGATTATTTATGCATTTACTCATGTTGCTGTTTCATATAAATACATGTATACTTTGTATGAAGATAATGTCTTGGGAAGTGTTATGATGCAGTTCATGTATCGTTTGCTAAGTTTAAACTTGAACAGTACACATTAATTTATTTTATAATTTGTTTCTATATTCATATTTGGTGAATATATTTTAAGTATGAGAAGAATATTTTTACATTGGTTATATTTTGTCAAATTCTATATATTACAAGAAGTGTTAATTATTTTAATGAGCTTTTATACAATTATAGGCATGTGAAGTGGTTTATATGATTACTTTCAATTGAATATCCATTGCTTAGCAACTGAATAATTTGATGCAGCTGGTTCTGATTTGACTTTAAATGATTAAATTAAGATAAGCGGTTAACATTGAGAAAGTATGAATGTCACATGAAAAGAATTCTGAAGTACACACACACACACACACATATATATATATATATATATATATATATATATATATATATATATATTATATATATATATATATTTGCATTTCCCAGTCTCCTGACCTGACCCTACTCTCTGGCTGTTCCCTCGCTTACCATGCCTGTATTTCTCTGGTTTCCCAAGATGCTTCTTTTCAAGTTACTCCCAACTTAACTTTTCACCAGTTGGGCCCCTGATTTCTCAGGTATTCAAGCTTGTGTTACTCATTTGTTGTGCCCGAGGATGAAGGGGAGTTGCAGCACTGGGAACCTTCATGTATGCCGTGGCCATTTCAAGTCCTTAGCTTATGGGAGTGGCATACATAGATGTGACGATGATGTGAACCTCCCCCCCTGCAGTTAAGTAGCCCATATATAAGGTTCCTGGTCTCCAACAACAGTTATACAGGTATCAGTATCCCTTGAAGCCTCCCGTGGGCTAGGAGAGCTGGCCACCAGCTAGTTCAGATGCCCACAGATTAATACTAGGCTGATGATCTAGACGACCATTAGGAGCCTAGCCTCAGTATCTTATATCATAGGTACCCATTGAAATGACTGATTTATGCCAAGATTTGACCCCTTTCAATGTAGATTTGAGGGGCAAGACTTGGGGTGTATTTAAGTGTAACCTGGGCAAATGGATAGGCAGTCATAAAGATGCTCAGAAAGCTATTTTTCTTTATATCCAAAAGAACTCTATTCCACTAAATAGATCTATATCTACCTCCACATTGTCCAAGTTGCACTTGAAATGGGTTAGGGAAGAACTCTGCTTCACATGGATGGGGAGCCTGTTCCATAGACAGTGTAGTCTCTTGGATACATACCTATCTACCTCCCCAGCAGGTACTGTTTATGTTTCAGTGAAACGTAATATCTCTTGTGCGGTTTTTTTAGGGTGTTATTGGTTTTTTGGATGTGTGGGAGGTTGTATGGGACTGCATCTTTTGAGGCTCTGTAGGCTAGACAGATGCCACCTCTAAAGAGTTTGTAAGAAACAGAAGAGAGTGACCACTTTACGGTAGTTAGGGAAGTTCAAGGAAGGCATACCCTTAATTATTTTAACAAGAAATCACTGTGCTGTCTCAGGCTTGGTCGTATGCTTAGACAAGTGCATACCAAAGGGGCTGTTATACTCCAATATGAGCCTGATGAGGGGCGAGTAGACTGGTATGATACATTTCTTAGATCTGGAAGAAACAACACGTGTGATTAGTCTGATGGGTAAAAGGATTTCCTAACAACAGTAGATATACAGTGCTCAAAATAGAGTTAATTGTCAATGAAACTGACCACTTCCCTAATGCTGGAGGCAACTTTAAAAGGGGTGTAAACTATGTGGTGAAAGTATGGGTCCCTCCTGAAGAATCTGGAAGTCAGACAGAGAGTTTGTGACAGCTTCAAGATTGTACTCATCAAGAAATTTGTCAGCCACAGGGCCTTGATGTCATTCTTGACATCAGAGAAGTAAATTCCAAAGAGATCTGATTCCATAAGACTGATCCCTAGGGATCATTGCTAGTAACACCCTTGATAAGTTTAAGCATGGGCCTGGGAGATGAACCATTTACAGGTTACCTGTTTGCACCAATGTCTCTAATACAAACAGGTAACCATTTACAGGTTACCTGTTTGCATTCGAGACATTGGTGCCAAACCAGGGATGAATTTCTGGTTTTCCATCCAATTGTCCAAGTTGCACTTGAAATGGGTTAGGGAAGAACTCTGCTTCACATGGATGGGGAGCCTGTTCCATAGACAGTGTAGTCTCTTGGATACATACCTATCTCTCCAGCAGGTCCTATTTATCCCAGGCAAGGTTTAAGTCTTTAGAATGGGTAATTCTGGTAGTGTTTGTGTTGTGGATATGCAGGAGGTCCATCAGAGTGGGGTAGATCTCCCCTCAAAAGCTAGTAGGAGAGAGAATATGGGGATAGGACCTTGAGGGGGTCAGCATAGGACATATTACTTACGCCCTGTATTCTTTTAGTGAGGAACCTCTGCTGAAGTTCCAGTTGTTGGATATGCCTGGGTAGGTATATACCAAAGGGGGCATTGTACTCAATGATAGGTTTGATGAATGCCGAATACAGTGGAACAATGACTTCCTTGGACTTAGATGCCATACCTTTGTTTATAGGTTGTGCAACATAGAATGATTTCCTCACCACTGTAGACACGTGATGATCAAAGGCTAGATTACTATATGTGTCCCTAAGTCCCTGACTACTGGGTCATCTCTAAGGGATGTGTTGTCAATATTATAGTTACCAGGGATAGATGACGTCTCAAAGGATACTATTATGCATTTCTTGGCATTTAGTTTTAGTCCATGGCTCTGACACCAGTTGTTTGTCTGTGTCGGTCCATCCTGGAGAACATTTGTGTCAGTATGAGATTCAGCGACAGCTCCTAATTTGCAATTATCTGCAAATTTAGTCAGCCAGAGACCACTGACATTGGCCTTGACTTGTAAGAAGTAAATGCCAAAAAGGAGCGATCCAAGGACTGATCCCTGAGGGACTCCACTTGTAACTGGCCTCTTTGTAGAGGTGAACTCCCCAATTCTAACTTTCTGGGTCCTGTCTGTGAGCCAGTTGGCTATTTAGGGTCATAGAGAGAGCATTAAGGACCTGTTCCCTAGTGATAGTAGAGGGTGTTATATTTGATATTTCCTGAGGGAAGGTTGAGGGGGGAGAGGAGTAAAGTTGGAGCTGAATTTATCAGGCAGGAGGTTTGCTATATCTTCTGGCTCAGCATAGGTGGGTCCATTTACTATGAGCTCTGCACACAACTGTGTATTGCCTTTGAGGTTGTGGACATAACTAAAGAATGCTTTATGGGTGTCCTTGACCTGTGAGGCCAAACTTACCTCAAATTTATTTTGGCACACTTTATTTGTCCTCTGAGTTGCTTGTTTAGTTTGATGAAAGTGCTTTTATCGTGTTTTTGCCATGATTTTCTTCCTCCTGTTATATAGCCGATTGATTTTGTGATTCCACCAGGGTGGCTTGTTTTTTGAGTTAGTTCTATACTTCTTCCTAGTGGGTACAGCTGCCTCTATGCAGCTATTAACATGCTGGTACAGGGTTTCTATGAACAGTTTTGCATACGCAGAAGTGTTCTCAGGTATTATAGGGCTTGAAATTTTGCAAGGTTCTCATTTAATAGCAGGAGGTTAGCCTTAGAATAGTTCCTGAATATTCCTGATTTAGCTGGGGGACCAGGTTTTATTTTTACTTCAAAGGAGACCATTTGTTGGTCTGACCTTACCAGGGAAGGCATTACAGTAGGGGATGTGCAGCAGTCTCCCATATTAGTGAGGACCAGCTCCAGTATGCTTGCATGCCTGGTTGGTGTATTTACAAAATCCAGGAATCTCTGTGCCTGTACATTTGATGTCATATAGGATTCCCAGTTAATAGTGGGGTAATCCAAGTCACCCATGAATATGGTGTTGGGTTGGATGGTTAGTGTTTCTAATAAATTTAAATACATGGTATGCATTAAAACCCTGCACTGTGGGAGTGCTGTCACTGCTCTGAAACCATGTTTCAGTAACTCCTCAGATTGCTGTCACTGCTCTGAAACCATGTTTCAGTAACTCCTCAGATTGCTGTCACTGCTCTGAAACCATGTTTCAGTAACTCCTCAGATTGCTGTCACTGCTCTGAAACCATGTTTCAGTAACTCCTCAGATTGCTCACTGCTCTGAAACCATGTTTCAGTAACTCCTCAGATTGCTGTAACTGCTCTGAAACCATGTTTCAGTAACTCCTCGGATATCTACATTTTCAAGACTTAGGAATGAGTGTGACTTCTTCCTTTTTCTTCTTGCACTGAACCACGGTACTTTTATATACTTTTGATTTTTATTTGCTATGCAGATAATTTGTGGAGATCAACCTTGTCTACAAAAGGCACTATGGGAGAGGAAAAAATTCCTGGCTAATATACAGAGACTACAAGGAGAGAGCTGAAGTCCTTCCCTAGCAAAGCAGTCAGGGTTGTTGATCATCTCCTCCGAGGCTGATACATATTGGATCCCCTTATGCCAATAAATGAAGTCCGTTATCTTTTATTTATATTGTGGCATTATTCTTGGCAATGGTAAGGTACTGTTCAGCACTGTATTCAGACACATTTCAGATGCATATTCTGAGATTTCTCCAAGTAGTTATGTTTAATGTCCTTTAGAAAGACAGGCCAAGCATCACGTTAACTGATACCATCACCAAGCTTATAGTGCGCTTATTTTTATTTATTTATTTTACATTTGTTACCCGGGATGGTCCGACTGGACACAGGTCCATTTTCAGCGGAGGCCTGGGGAGAAAAGCTCCGCAGTAAGTAAAATTTTACACAATATGTTAAAATAAGTATACAGAGAATTTGCAAACAATATGTTAAAATACAGTATACAGCAGAAGGCATAACAAGACCTATATATACAGGCAAAAATAGTTACACAAGGTTAATAACAGAATAAGTATACAAATTCAGTCAGCATTAGGAGAAGACCTAGACTGTAGTATATATTACAGTAAGTATATTAGGACGTGAGGTATATAAGTGGAATAATTTGAGGACTTATGTAATACATGGGCATAGCCACTTATTCTTTAAGTATGTTCTAAGTAAGGTTTTTAAAGTGAGAAGAAGTAGGGGCAGAAATCAGAGCAGGAGGGAGATTATTCCAGGTTCTAGCTATGGAGTGGGAGAACAGTGCTTTTCCTGCAGTATTGTTAGCCGTAGAGATACAGAGGAGGGGTTTGTCGGAAGATCGGAGAGGATGATTTGTATTATAGTGGGTGAGAAGTTGGCCTAGTGCAGAGTTTTTTTTCTGGATGTGTTACCACATTGTAGGCAATGACTAATTGGTGATAGGTTAGTAGCTGGGGAAGTTCCAGCCATTGCAGTTCCCTTAGAGCCTGGCAATGGTGGGTTCTAAATATGGAGTTGTTTGCAAACTTGGTGATTTTATTATAACATGATTCGAGTCTGGCAAGGTCAAGTTTTCTAAGCTGGGTAAGAATTAGTGCAGCATACATTAGGGTAGACAAGCTTTGAGTTTGGACTAGGGTAATCTGTGCTTGTTTCGAGAGGGATATCCTGTGCTAATATAGTGTTCCCATTTTTTTTTATGGACTTTTTTGATAATTTGTGAAATGCGGACATCGAATTTAGATTTGTATCAATTTCAACACCTAGGAGTTTGGTATGTTCAGAGGGAGAGATAATAGTGCCATTTTTGGAGGAAATAGTGAAGGATAGAGGGGTGGAAATGGTTTTGTTGGGGTGAAAAGTAGTAATTTGGTTTTATTAGGGTTTAGGATAAGTTGGATGTGAGTGATCCAACTTTCCACAGAGCTAAAGGATTCCTGGGTGAGTTGTTGTAGGGTGGGAAGTGATGGAGCTGAACAGATAAGAGTTGAATCGTCAGTGTTTTGTATAAGTGAAGCATGCTGTGTGGTGGTATGGAGATTATTGGTAAATATGAAGAAACGAAGTGGGCCTAATATGGAACCTTGTGGTACAGCTATTGTAGTTGGGAGTAAAGGGGGGATAATACACTTTGCCATTGGACAGATTGTTGTCTGTTTGACAGATAGCTTTTAAACTGGGCTATAGTGGAAGGGGCAAAGGATAGGGATTTCAGGGTGTCTAGTAGTAAGGAATGTGAAACCATGTCAAATGCTTTGGAGAGGTCTACAAATATTGCAGATACAAAGTTATTTCTATGTTGGTTGATCAGATTGGTGAAAGAGAGCAGAGCAGTGGTTGTGCAATGTTGCTGTCAGAAGCCATGCTGTGCGGGGGAGAGGAGATGGTGTGAGTTTAGGAATTGTGTTACCTGAGAATGTATTTTAGATAAGGGGGGTAGAATGGCAATGGGGTGATAATTTGAGTTTTTGTAAGAGTTATCGCCTTTATGTAGTGGAGTAATGTATGATACCTTTCATAGCTGTGGGACATTTGCTTCTTGTATGGAGGGATTGATAAGAATAGAAATAGGGTAGGATAAGGATTCAGCAGCTATTTTTAGAAAGTTGGCTGGTAGATTGTCAGCAACAAGCGTGGTAGGTTTCAGTTTTAGGAGGTGATTTTTAATTCTTGATGTGGGAACGGGTGAGAGCATAAAGGATGGGATGTTGTCCTATACTTCCTGTATCCCTGTATCCTTACTTCCTATATCCTTCTTATTCTGTATCATTTAATGGAAGGCAGTTTATCCTATGTCCCCAGCTGACCCTACCAGCAATCCAAGATGCTTTCCAATCTTAGATCACCAGTAGCACAAATGCCTCTGCGTCATTGGGCTGGCTTTTAAGTGCACATTTTTTTAATGACCATCCAGTTCCTCATCTTTTCTCTGCAATGCTAAGTCTTCATCCATATTTTTTAAGTAATGTGCTGTTGAGAGTACAGATAAGTTTCATAACCATAGTTTCTGACTGCCTATTTAAATGGAATATAGTCTGTATTTCATTAAATAATACCACATTAAGATGTAGAATTAGTGACTCTGCTGTATGTTTGATGCTGGAATCAGATAACGTAATATGTCTCTCTCCATGCCTTTCTTTTTCTCTGCACATCCAATAGCCTATACAGTAGTTGTTTTGTTTTATTTATGTATTTTGACATTTGTTAACTGGCTATGTCTGACTGAGCGATACCTCATTTTCAGCGGAGGCCGGGGGAAAGCCCCATATAGAAACAATCACAAGTAAAGTTACAAAAGCAGTTACAAACAACGATTAGCAGCAATTACAGATGATTTTTAAATACATAGAATACATCTTTGAAGTCTGACTGAATACAAAACAAAAGTCATTAGAACTGTGTAGTTTGATATAAGATGGATCTAAGTAGGTGGGGAAGAAGAACCAAAAGATAGAAGAAGGGGGTTACAAGATAGACACAGAAGGTAGAGAAACAAGGTGTAGAGAAGAATGAAAAAGTAGTCGGGGGAAAGAGAGGAAGAAGAGGAGATTAGATGAGAAAAATAAGAAGAGGAAGTACGTAGACAGAAACAGTTAGTGGATGTAAGATGATAAGCTGGGATTTTGGCATGAACATATCCAGGAATTTTATAGGTTTTCCTTTAATAGTTTTTTGAAGCTATGGGTATGTGGCAGATTTCTAATGTTCAGTGGTAGTTTGTTCCAGGCTAGTGCAACTGAGTAACTATAAAAGTGCTGTCCTATTTATGTTTTGGCTTAACAGATAGATAAGAGAGACTGATCAGCGTTCCGAAGGGAGCAGGAGGGGGAGTAAAGGTATATAAGGGAAGAGATAGTGGGGCAGGAGAAGAAATTGTTAAGGAACAGTTGGGGAAGTAAGAGTAGATGGGGGAGTTCTAGCCAGTGTAGAGTTAGTGGACAAAGGCAGTGGTGAGAGTTGTATGGTTGGTTAGCGGCAAACCTGGCAACATTGTAGGGTAGTTCAAGCTTGGCCTTAAGAGAGGATTGTATGTTGGTCAAGATTAGGGAGGCACCAACGGTCTTCAAGATAAGAAGAAAAAGACCATAGTAATGAATTTAATATACCAGTCTAAATCCAACATCGTCTATTTACAAGAAACTCATTTAACTAACGACCAATGGGACAAAGATAGAGAAAGAAAATGGATCAAGCAGATTATTTCAGCTGATAAACATACCAATTCCAAAGGACAGCTATCTTAATTAAAAAATCCTTCCCAGGAGAAATCATAAACTTTTAAACCAATACAGATAGTAGATGGTGTCTCTGCTCTTGGCCCCACCCCCAAATAAACAAACCTATATTATTTTTAAATGCACACGGCCCTTGTTCTAACCAACAAAAGTTTATTTATGACATCTGTAATTTACTACTTACTTTCCCAAATCAGTATTTCATCATAGACAGTGATTGGAACACTCTCATAAACCCTGCCACTGACTGCTGAAATAAATCTAGAAAACAAGCATCACAAATAACTTTAGCCATAGAAGAATTAATACATAACTCAACCTAAAAGATCCTTACAAATTTGAGGAACAACAGGACTCATGTAATTCATACAGACATTTTTCAGCTTCACATAGGGTATGGTCTCGAATTCATATCTTTCTGATTTCGGATTCCTTCTTCAACCAAATTCTCAAGTTTGTAAAGGATGTGAGATCAGTTTCTGACCACTCAGAAATTTCAGTTACCATTAATCCCTCATATGCAAGAACAAATAAGAGTGGTAATGTTGATTTGTCAATGAATCCAAATTTACTAAGGAAGGATGGTATAGTCGAAGAAATAAATATAATTTTAGCCCAAATGGAATAAGACTTATCTACAAACACCATCTCTTTAGACATACAACTGGCTGCTACCAAAGCTATGATTAGAAGTCTTCTCATCCAAAAATGTTCTATTTATAAAAAAAAGAATTAAAAGAAAAAACGCTGTTAGAAAACTAACTAAATGAAATTGAGATAAAAATAGAAAATAACTACTCCCTTGACCTAGAAGCAAAAATGAAGCCTGTCCAGAAAGAAATTTACTCTCTCTACCTACAAAAACAATCCTTTTCCAAACTAAAACTCCTATATAAATACTCTCAATGGGCTCAAACACCATCCAAAACATTGGCAAGAGTAATTACTATAAAAAAACGGACTTCCTAATATTTCAGAAATACATTATAAAGGTAACACTTTTAATAAAAACCCAGACATTGTTAATTCTTTTAAAGAAGTAAACAATAATATTTATAACTCTCATAAAGAAGTAAACAATAATATTTATAACTCTCATAAACAAGTTCATCTGGATTTATATGACAAATTCCTAGATGATCTCAAGTTCCCCCACTTAACTGAGGAACAAAACAAGTTTTTAGACAACCCCCCTCAGTTCGAATGAAATCAAACTAGCAATAAATAAATTAAAAAGCAACAAAGCCCCGGGTCTAGATGGCTTTACTGCTGAGTTTTACCAAAAGTTCAGTCTACAGTTATCAAGAATTTTACTCAAAATCTACAACTTTTATTATAATACACGTAATCACTGACCTTTACTTAAATAATTCAAAAACAATTCTGTTACCAAAACCTCAATCTGATAAAACTAATCCACTTAACTATAGAACCATAGCCCTCATCAACATAGACATCAACATTCTTAGCTCTATTATTAGCCAATCGGTTGGAAAAAGTGATCACCACCATAATTTCCCTGGAGCAACTAGGATTTATGCAACAAAGACAGGTATGTGGCAACACCCTTAGCCTTGATGCTTCAATAAACCTATTAGCGAAAGATAAACATCCTAGATACTCCTTAACTGTAGATGCCAGTAATGTGGTAATGATAATGTGGACGTGAACTTCCCATTTAGAACCATGCCATTTTAACATTCCTCAATCTTTTATTAACGTTATTAGAACAATGTACCAAAATGCTTCTACAACTCTATTCATCAACAAATCTTCATCACAACCCATTAAAATCACAAACAGAGCCAGACAAGGTTGTCCTCTCTCTCCATACCTTTTCAATCTTTATCTAGAACCTCTCTTACTTCTTATTTCCCAAAAAACATACCACCATATTCCCAGAATAAACAGCATTGAACTAAAATACACAGCTTTTGCAAATCATCTAAGTATCTATTTCGAACTACCTAATGCAGACTTACATAAACTCACAAACTCAGTTATTTCTCATGTATTACCAACTACCAAATTAATACATCAAAACCCTTCATATTCCCAATCAACCCGTTTAACCACAAAGAATCGTACTTTCCCATCACAAAATTCCCAATTACTTGCAACCTAAAATATTTGGATATAAACTTTGCCTATACCCATGAGGAAATACAGAAAATAAACCTTCATAAAACATGGGAACAAATTAAGTCAGACATTAAGAGATGGAAAAATATAACCCCCCCCCCCCCCGCCCTTATCCAAAGCGGCAATTATTAAGATGAATATTCTCCCTAGGATTCTTTTCCAGTTTATTTCCATTAATCTAAAAATTCTGAATAGTTTCTTTCAAAAAAACTGAAAAGCCTTATCTAAATTTCTATGGTTCCCAAAGACAACTAGAATATGCTGTGGAAAACCAATATTTCCTAAAGGTAAAGGTGGGCTGGGTCTCCCAGACTTTAAGTTATATCACTCGATCATTAATGCCAGTCATCTTATTAAAATGTCTAATTATGACATAGTCAACCATTCATGGATCCCCATATGGATTAAATTATGGTTTCAACATATAAACTCTATACATATTAATCCCATAGCTATACCTTGTATACACCCTAATAGCAGGCTCATATCCAAGCTACACCCTCTAATTAAAAATAAAATCACTTCCTTTCGTAACTTAATTATGTCTTTACACCTTGAAAAAGCACTTGATTTCTTACAACCCACACATTTGAACCACAACTTGAAAATTAATAACAAAATGCTAGACCTTAACAAATTAACACAAATTAAAAATATTACAGTATGGCAATTATGTCATACAGGTTCTCATACTATGGACCAGCTAAGGATAATCTTAGGCACAACATGAAAAAGTGACCCTTTACTAAATCAGCTTAGATCAATAATTAAAATGAAATTCTCAAATACAAATATTGGAGATCAAGAGATAAAAACAACCCAAACCATCACAGACACCGTATCTTATAAATATAAAATGAGCTCTCAAGTATATAAACTAATAATATAAATTAAATACCAATCTTCAGTCCTCTATTCCAATTATTGGATGGAGACTGACAAAAATATCTCAACTGATCAAAAATATGAAACAGTACAGAACTCTTTGAAATTAATCCCATTTAAGAACTTAATCTTCTTCTTTCGGCTGCTCCCGTTAGGGGTCACCACAACAGATCAACTGTTTCCATTTCTTCCTGTCCTCTGCATCTTGCTCTGTCACACCAACCACCTGCATGTCCTCTCTCACCACATCCATAAACCTTTTCTTAGGCTTCCTCTTTTCCTGTTACCTGGCACCTTTATCCTTAGCATCTTTTTCCCACTATACTTTGCATCTCTCCTCAGCACGTGTCCAAACCAATGTAATCTTGCCTGTCTGGCTTTGTCTCCAAACCTTCCAACCTGGGCTGATCCTCTAATATACTTATTCCTAATTCTGTCCATCCTCGTCACACCCAGTGCAAATCTTAACATCTTTAACTCTGCCACGTCAAGCTCTGACTCCTGCCTTTTTGTCAGTGTCACTGTCTCCAACCCATATAACATAGCTGGTCTCACTACCCTCTTGTAGACCTTCTCTTTCACTCTTACTGGTACTCGTCTGTCACAAATTACTCCTGATACTGTTCTCCACCCACTTCATCTTGCCTGTACTCTCTTCTTCACCTCTCGTCCACACTCACCATTACTCTGAACTGTTGATCCCAAGTATTTAAACTCATCCACCTTCGCCACCTCTACTCCCTGCATCCTCGCCATTCCTCTATCCTCCCTCTCATTCTAACACATATATACTGTCTTAGTCCTGCTGACCTTCATTTCTCTTCTCTCTAGAGCATATCTCCACCTCTCCAGGGTCTCCTCCACCTGCTCCCTACTCTCACTACAGATCACAATGTCATCTGCAAACATCATAGTCCACAGGGACTCCTGTCTGATCTCGTCTGTCAACCTGTCCATCACCATTGCAAATAAGAAAGGGCTCAGAGCTGATCCTTGATGTAATCCCACCACCACCTTAAACACATCCGTCACTCCCACCGCAGACCTCACTGTTGTCACACTACCCTTGTACATATCCTGTACCACTCTTACATACTTCTCTGACACTCCCGACTTCCTCATATAATACCACAACTCCTCTCTAGGCACCCTGTCATATGTTTTCTCTCCGTCCACAAAGACACAATGCAACTCCTTCTGACCTTCTCTGTACTTCTCCATCAACACTCTCAGAGCAAACATTCAATTTGTAGTGCTCTTTCCTGGCATGAAACCATACTGCTGATCACTAATCATCACCTCCTTTCATAACCTAGATTCCACTACTCTTTCCCATAACTTCATGCTGTGACTGATCAATTTAATCCCTCTGTAGTTACTACAGCTTTGAACATCACCCTTATTCTTAAAAATCGGTACCAAAACACTTTTTCTCCATTCCTCAGGCATCCTCTCACTTTCCAAGATTTTATTAAACAATCTAGTTAAAAACTCCACTGCCATTTCACCTAAACACCTCCATGCTTCCACAGGTATATCATCTGGACCAACAGCCTTTCCATTCTTCATCCTCTTCATAGCTATCCTTACTTCCTCCTTGCTAATCCACTGCACTTCATGATTCACTATCTGCACATCATCCAACCTTCTCTCCCTCTCATTCTCTTCATTCATTAGCCCCTCAAAGTACTCTTTCCATCTGCTCAACACACACACTCCTCACTTACGAGTACATTTCCCTCATTATCCTTTATCACCTTTACCTGCTGCACATCTTTCCTAGCTCAGTCTCTCTGTCTAGCCAATCGGTACAGGTCCTTTTCTCCCTCCTTAGTGTCCATCCTTTCATACAACTCTCCATACACCTTATCCTTATCCTTTGCCACCCGTCTCTTTGCCATGCACCTCATCTCCTTATACTCTTGTCTTCTTTCTTCATCTCTCTGACAATCCCACTTCTTCTTCTTCGCCAACCTCTTTCTCTGTATACTCTCCTGTACTTCTTCATTCCACCACCAGGTCTCCTTGTCCTCCTTCCTCTTTCCAGATGTCACACCAAGCACCTTTCTAGCCATCTCTCTCTTACTAGTTCTGCTGTAGTTACCCAGCTATTCGGTAACTCTTCACTGCCACCCAGTGTCTCCATCTCACAATTACCCTTTTTCAATTTCCACCATTTGATCCTTGGTGCTGCCCTCACACTCATCCTCCTCTTCTTGATCACCAATGTCATCCTACAAACCACCATCCTATGCTGCCTAACTACACTTTCCCCTACCACCACTTTACAGTCTCCAATCTCCTTCAGATTGGCCCTTCTACTTAAGATATAATCCACCTGTGTGCATTTTCCTCCACTCTTGTTGGTCACCCTATGCTCCTCCCTCTTGTTAAAGTACGTATTCACCACAGCCATGTCCATCCTTTTCACAAAATCCACTACCATCTGACTTTCTGCATTCCTTTGCTTAACACCATACCTACCCATCACTTCCTCATCCCCTCTGTTCCCTTCACCAACATGCCCATTGAAATCTGCTCCAATCACCAGTCTCTCACCCTTGGGTACAGTCATCACCACTTCATCTAACTCACTCCAGAATTTTTCTTTCTCATCCATCGCACACCCAACTTATGAAGCATATGCACTAACAACATTCATCATTACACCATCAATTTCCAGCTTCATAAACATCACTCTGACACTCTTTTCACCTCCAAAACACTCTTAGCATACTGTTCCTTCAGGATAGTCCCTACGCCATTTCTCCTCCCATCCACACCATGATAAAACAATTTGAACCCGCCTCCGATACACCTAGCCTTGCTCCCCTTCCATCTGGTCTTTTACAGACACAATATACCAACCTTCCTTCGGTCCATCATATCAGCTAGCTCTCTCCCTATTCCAGTCGTACTGCCAACAATCAGAGTTCCTACCCTCACTATCACAGTCCTAGCCTTTACCTGCCTTCGGGCATGCCTTCTCCCTCTTCTCCTCCTTCGGCCAGCAGTAGCCCAATTTCCGCCAGCACCCTGTTGGCCAACAGTACTGGTGGCATTTGTTGTTAACCCGGACCTCAATCAATCTGGTATGTATATCTGTACTTTTGTCTGCATGTATGATTTGGCAAAATTTTACACTGGATGCCCTTCCTGACGCTACCCTCCCCATTTATCCGGGCTTGGGATCAGCACAAAGAAATGCACTGGCTTGTGCATCCCCAGTGGCTGGGTTCCATTTAAAAACTTAATATAGCAGGAGTATGGTAAGAGTTCTTATTTATCATGATTTGGGTATATATTAAGTATCATTTAAGAACTTAATATATACCCAAATCATGATAAATAACAACTCTTACCATACTCCTGCTGTTCTAAATAAATTTGTTTGCAAGTATTCTCAAACTTGCCCTTTTTGCCCTGTTTCTAATGATGACGTACTCTACATTTTCTGGAGTTGTAAGACAGTTTATAAGCTATGGTGCTGTCTCAGAATAAAACTTGAAAAGATGGGATATGAAAAGATCACATTCTCATGAAGAACCACAATTCTACACCTAACCTCTAAATCCCTTACAGGGATACACAAACATGTTTTAATAACATTATATGCCTTAATCAAATATTTCATAGCTAAAAACTGGCTTAATAAAACAAAAATCTCTTGGGAAAATTTTACAGATATGGCTGTAAAGTACATCTACTCACATAAACTTCTAACAAAAAATAATGCCAAAAAAGCATACTTCATGAGATACTGGAGTAACTTATTAGACGTCATTCTGTCAAATAACTAAAACGTTTGTCCATCTATAAATCTAACTCTGTGAAGACCGTAGCTAATTTTATGCATCTAATCCAATCTAATATAAAATAAATAACTACAGAATAATCAGTAATGACCCAATTATACCCCTAATGGCATCCATGTTGTAAATAGTGTAAATAGCAAGTTGTACTCCTTTATATCTACTAATATATAACCCCCCCCCCCCAATAAGTAATGCAATGTATTGTTTAGATTTTACCTGCTCAGAAACTCATGGTTATAACTGTACAAGCAAGTTGTTTGGGGTACTATTGTTAATAATACTGTTATTGTTTTGGTTAAAAATTATTGTCATTTTTACTTTTATTTGTTGTTACTTTAGTCAGTATTGCTGTTTTAAGACACCCATTCTCTTTCTTATATATTTTACATTTACCAATGTATGTGTTTTATATAAAACAAAATATTGCAATAAAAATGAAATTGTAACAAAAAAAGTTTGTACTTGTATACATTGTGATTGTTAGTTTTCTTTTGCGCTCATGCAATCACAGGAGGCTTAGTCTTTCAAAGTTTCAAATTAAGGTGCAATATAAAATACTTTTAGGGTTATGTGTTATAGTTTCTAGGACTTCCATTTGAACTGTATGAGTGTGGTATAAATGGAGTTGTTTTTTCCCCCTGACTGATATAAATTGTTAAATAAAACAGAAAAAACAAAGGTTTTAATGCACTGCAAACCAAAAAAAAAAAATGAAAAACCACAACTGCTGCTTAAAACGGGACATGCTTTTAATAATGAAAATGACAGTTAAAATCAATGCAGAATTAGCAATAAGTACAATAAAAAACAAAATAGACTAAGCGCTTTCACTCTTCTATTCCAGGGCTTCATCATAGTAATTAACTGTGAAGCAACAATCCCTTAAGTAGTCAGTGCAGCAATCACATGATCATTAGATTAGAACGAATAAATAAGTCAATGAAGGCACAAATGATTCACCACCCCCATTCTTCAAAATACAATCACAGTTTGAACAAAAGTTGTACACAAACACAGATAGAAAAACTACCTTATATAAAAAACAACATCATAACATTCTTAACCAAAACTACTATATTGTATCATATACTACAATAATAATAATACGTTAAAATAACAATTTGTAAATACACAAAACCACTACCTAATATTCAGATACAGTTTTGGTTTAAGTGGAAACATAAAGCCATTTCTAACCCAATATACCTTTGTCAGTAAGACAACCTTATATGTGCATAAAAAAGGTGTTGTCAACAACCATTTTGTGAAAATCCTTCTATCAAAAGACTAAAGTCTAGGCTATACATCAAATCTGCTTTGCCCTCATTTTTAAAACACTCATTATTGAGCAACAATCATTAATGCTAGGATATTCTCTGGCGTTCAGTCTTAGTTGCCACATTGTTTCTTTAACCTCAAGTAAACTTTTAAAGTCACCACCTCTCTGATCTTCACACATTCTGTCAATAATAAAAAATAAGAACCTCTTAAAAGTTGTTACATTTTGTACTATGTGTATACAAAACATTAGTTGTTTTTTTTTTTTTTATTCCTAATGTCCCTCACGTGCAAGGCAAGTCTATTCTTCATTCTCCATGTAGTTTTCCCTAACACAGAATGCTAAGCAACTCATGCATGTAGCCACTTAAACCACCATTTTGGTGTTACAGTTACAGCATCCTGGGCATTGAATATTTCTACTATAACCACAAATAGACATGTAAGGACCATCATTAATGAACTTACAGTATCTACACATTCCACACTTCATTTCTGATCTATAATTCATAAACTTATTAATGTTCTATCTTTCTAGTAACATCTTCAAACTGCTCCACCTCCTGTAAGTTGTCTGTGCTTTTAAGTCCTAAAAGGTGTTAATAATTTCTACTATAAAAGTTGTATCATGATTGTATTGTATTGTAAAGCTATAGCACGTGCCTTTTCTTCATTTCAACCTCTGAGTTTTGCAGTTCTGTCATCTTATCTGAATATCTGTTTAAAGCTTCTTCCATTTTTCCAGTTTTTGTTTTGGTGTTCATATACTCCTTCAGTGTTTCATTTATTTTAACCAGTTCTGTGTGCACCTGCTTTATCCTTCCCTCTAGGTTACTAGAAGTCATGTCTGGAACTTACACTGCTTCTTTCTGAACAGCTGCAGTACTTCTCTCAGTTTGTGCTTCTTTCTCACCTTTTGTAGCAGATTTTCCTCCAGATTCTGTATATTTCTTTTTTTTCTTTGCATCCAGACAGTGCACTTACTAGCCAGTTACAGAAATTTAACCAGACATTTAGGTCCACTGGCCTTCTTTGCCAAGTTTCTGTTTTCAGACTGGGAGAGCCAGAATTAAGCTGTTACTCAGTATGCAGCCATCTTGGAATCCCCTCCTTTATTCTTATCTTTGTGAATGTAATTCAAATGATTGTCTCTGAAATCAATTCCTCTTGGAACAAGCCTTTGATTTTTGGAGACCCTAAAAGTTCATGATGTTCTGAGTTTACTTGCTTTAATTATATATGGTGTCATTTAGAGATGAAATTTGATACACTGCCAGATTACACCCAGTTATACTCCTCGCTTCCTCAGAAAATTATGTCTGGCCATGTCACATTACAAGATAGAACTGAATATGTTGTTGATTGGGTGAGGAGTTGTCTAAAATGTAGTCTGGAAAAGAAGATGGTATTGATCATTTATTCTAACTATAAGTCCTCAATTATTACTCATCTTTCAGTAGTTATTACCTGTGTATGATAAATATATTGTTACTAGGCATGCAGTCCAGGAGACCATTAAGAAGCCTTGTCCAAATTCCTTAAAGACCCAAAGCGTTGTCTGGTTAAGTAACTTTACTCAGGGTCACACAGTAGGCAAATCATAGTGATAGGATTCAAACCATGTACACTTGATACAGGAAACAGTTCATTAACAAGTCAGGGTTGATAGTCTGATTACTCTTTTGAAAACTGATTGGTATTAAGAGACTAGATGGCAACTGTTTTTAAATATGTTTACCATCTTAAAAAAAAAAACAGCGCCCTGGTTAAAATTTGATTTCAAAAGAGGTCTTATTTGTGGTGATGCATTTTGTGATCTCTTCATATATTGACTATTTCACTGCTCTTTATCACAGACTAGATGTTGCTGGTATGGGACATCTTTTAATAGGAAACTTTCTCTTTTTTTATATCACTCCTTTGATATGGGGTCTGGGGCTTAAGTCTTGAAGTGCAACTCACAATAGTGAGAGAAGTTTGAATTACTGCACCACTTGTTACATTTCTACTGTTACATTTTACTTAGTCTCTAAAGTTTAGTCTTGTATTATCACTCACAATGGTGATAGAACTGAGAATTGCTGCAGAATCTGAGCCTAATGTGCACACTTATACTATTATGTTATTGTTTACTGATTGGATTCATCTCAAACTCATTTTTTGTAACCTGTGCTGAGCTATGTAGCAGTGGCTTGCAATGCCCTGTATAGGCACAAGCAAATGGAGTTGTAATTGTCCATATACCTTCCTCTGCTACTTTCTCAAGTATTTAGTTGAGTGTAGAGCAGCTAGTTTGCCTGCAGAGAAGCATTACCCCAGGAGTGTTGTTTTAGATCTAGCCTAGACCTATCTTCCCCAGCCCATAAAACTCCAAACCCTGATTGCACCACCCCCTCATAGACTATATGAAGAGAGGCAAAAAAGAGCTTTCAGAATGTGTGTCCAGCCTAGCACTGAGCATCA
This sequence comes from Protopterus annectens, assembly GCF_019279795.1. Taxonomy (NCBI): domain Eukaryota; kingdom Metazoa; phylum Chordata; order Ceratodontiformes; family Protopteridae; genus Protopterus; species Protopterus annectens. The sequence goes on along the minus strand of NC_056727.1, from coordinate 301,168,934 downwards.
TTCTACCTTGTCCAAGGATGATATCACAATATAAACAGAGGATGTGACTTTAACAATTGGCTTATTTACTGCTGTCATTGTAAAGGGGCCCAATATTTGTCAGCTGGAAGACATGATCAACAGACTATGCTGCTTTGCCAAGGATGGTCTGCACCCATCTCCTCTAGGTTTTCAGATATTGGCCAAGACATTATTCACCCCTATATTGCCTCTTTTAGGCAATGCCAATCTGATAAACTTTCCAGAGTAGTAAATTCTACTCAAGCTAAACTAAAGGTGTTACTGCTCAGTGCTAGGAGTCTCAACAAGAAGCTCCACTCCCTGGAAGTGCTCCTTACCCTGAAGAGTGCTGCCATCTGTGCAGTTATTAAGGCATGTTTTAAAGCTACTGAAGGTACCCCATCACTACAAGGCTATAATCCTTTCTACACATTTAGACCAACTCCTGTACAAGAAGGGATAAGAGGTGGAGGTGTATCAACCTACATAAAAAGTAAGCACACCTCACGATTAGTAAAAAAAAATTGACATGCTCGAGTTACTCCATGTTTAACTAACCTTAGATAAAGCCCAATACCACATCCTTGCTAGATGTAGATCCCAGTCTATAAACAAGGGTAACCATACCACATACTTAAATGTACTGATGTCACTCACAGTTCTGCCAAACGCCATATTCATGGGTAATTTGTAAGTATACCACCATAAACTAGGATACATACACTATCACTGGCATGCAGGCTCAAAGATTCCTGGATTTTTTCCAATGCAAATACCATGGAACAGCTAGTCTACACACTTACTAGGCGTGTAGCTGTCCTGGATCTGATACTCATAAATGTGAAGGAACTCTGCATCCCCACCCCAATGAAATGTCCTCACTGGTCAGATTAGATCACAAAGCAGTCCCCTTGAAATATATATAATAGCTGAACTCCCAGCAAACACCAGAACCTTTAAGAAATTTTCCAGAGTTAACAACCTCCTATTAATTGATGGAATAGCTAAACTCCAAGCCCCCAAAATCATACAATATAGTGGCTTATGCAGAAGAGTTTATGGAAACCATGTACAAGTATGTAAATAACTACAGAAAAAGCAGTACCAAACTGAAATAAACTTAGGACAAGCTCCAAAAATAAGTCCACTTTGTGGACCCCCAATATAAATAGGTTGTATAATAAAATAAACAAAATCCAGTCCAAATATAGGAAGGGCTATGCCCAAAAGACAAAAGCACTCCTTCATCAGTCTCAACAAGCACCTCAGGGGACAAATCAAGTCCAGCAAAGCCAACTTCAAGGCAAAAATACCCTCCCAGGCTAAAGATACCCATACAGCATTTTTGAGTTATGTTCACAGTCTTAAAGAGAACACACACAAGTGTGCTGAACTAATAGTAAACAGAACATCTTGTACTGAACTGGGGGATATAGCAAATTTGCTGGCTGATAGATTTAGCAGTAGTTTCACCCCATCACCCTCAATACCCCCCAGGAAATACACTTTATCATTTCTCCCCAGCTATCACTGAAGAATGGTCTTCAGTGTACTCTCCAGAGCTGAAAACACTTTATCAGTGGATCCTGATAATATCCGGCGATGCATCCTAAATATCTTCAAACATGATCCATCAGGCCCACTAGAATCCCTATTTAACCACAACCTCCAGACAAGCTTCAGCCCTAGTGAATGGAGGACTGCAATGGTCATTCCTCTGCACAAATACAGACTATCAACACAGCCAGGAAACTACAGACCCATGAGTTTGGCTAGTCTTATATGCAAGGCATTATAATGGCCCTGATAAACAAAGACATAAGAACTCTTCAAACACTGTATTAATCACAGTTTGATTTTGTCAAGGGCAGGCCATGCCTACTAAACTTGGTGGATTTATTTGAAGGTCACTAGTGCCATACATGAGGGAAAAATGCTACATACTGCCTACCTTGACCTAGCAAAGGCATTTTTGACAAAATACCTCACTTTGGAATTATAGACAAACTCACATATTTAGCCATAAATCCCTGTGTCACCCAATAGATATCCAAATGGCACACAGGACACATGAAGTTAGGGTAGGCGAATCTACCTCCACCAAGAGGCCTGTTACTAGTGGTGTCCCACAAGGCTCAGTTCTGGGACTTCTCCTGTTGGAATATACTTCTCTAAAGCCAGTGCAAATGTAGATGGCCTGTGATGGTCCAGATTTACTGACAACTGCAAATTGGGTGCAGTCAGTGAATCAACCAAAGATGTATAAATCCTCTAGGAGGGTCTGACAAGGAGAAATAGCTGATGCCAGAACAATGGCCTAAACGTAATTTTCCTGCTGTTTTCTTGAAAAAAAAAATATCCTTGTTTCCTGCCTTTCCTTAACTAGAATAGTCCCCTATACAGGCTTTGATGTATTCTGGACTCTTGGATAGTTCCTGTGTTGCCCATTTCCTTACTTGGATAGAAGGAAGTTTCTTTGCTCACCAGTGGGAGTGGGGAGCCTTGAGCAGCCTATCTGTCCCTGAAGGAGTGACCTCAGCACAAGAATCTTGTAGTAATTGACCGTTGTGGGCCATTTCTAGTGCTTTGAAGTTCCCTGCATAAAAATCCGCTTCTGAGCATTTTTTTTTCGCTTATACTACTCAGCAACAGCTCCTCGTGGTCCTGGAGAGTGGTGCTAGCAGCAGAGAAATGAAAAGTGTAACTGCTTTCAAGATATAAGTATATTTTTCCTGTTTCTACCTGTGCGACCTTCCTTTCTCGCCGAAAAGAGAGTTTACACTGCTGATTTAACTGTTATAAGCTTGTTTTTGCATTTTTTCATTACCTGCACTTAATTTAAAAGTTTGTTTGTTGTAATTAACTGTTGAGGCTGCCCACTAAAGTGCGCTAGCCTGTGCATTGAATATACTGTAATTTTCCTGCTGTTTTCTTGAAAAAAATAAATATATATATCCTTGTTTCCCGCCTTTCCTTAACTAGACTCTTGGATAGGTCCTGTGTTGCCCATTTCCTTACTTGGATAGAAGGAAGTTTCTTTGCTCACCAGTGGGAGTGGGGAGCCTTGAGCAGCCTATCTGTCCCTGAAGGAGTGACCTCAGCACAAGAATCTTGTAGTAATTGGCCGTTTTGGGCCATTTCTAGCTCTTTGAAGTTCCCTGCATAAAAATCTGCTTTTGCGCGGCTTTGCGTGATTGTGCGCATAGCGCAGCATTGGGCAGCGCCGCTTAATCGGGTTTAAACTATTCCCGGCTCCACAAAGTCTGCTCTTCACTTTTTCCCCTTAGAACTGCTCTATTTCTCAAATTAAACACCCTATTCTCAATCTAAGGCCCTGCACTTGCCCAAATAAGCAATCTTACATTCTAGCACTAATAGACTAAAAGCACTACATCCTCATATACTCTCTACAATTAATTAAGTGATAAAAGAGTCCCCTATACTACTCTAGCATGTCCAAAGGTCAGTTAATGGTTTCCTCTCCAGTCCAACTGGTGAATCTGGGAATCTTGAGGCAATGTTACAACTGTTTCATGTACACGGACAACCCTCTCCTCCTCCAAACAGGTTCAAACATATGTGAGAGATGCAACCATATAGCCAAACTGGCGGCCGAGCTCTCTCACCTCAAAACTGGTGTAACCAGTCAGGAGGAGAAGGTAACATCACACAACACTAATCCAGTCTCACATAGTCCTACCACAACAGCAATCCAAACACGCAAACACACAAAAACATACTCGGAGGCTCTAATTAAAAATCTACCTAAACAGCAGAGACCTCCAAAGCAGACATCAAAACAAATGCTACCCCACAACAAAACACGTGCAACACACAGCTCACAAAGTCAGTGTGCCAAACAGTCACAGCCCTTAAGGCAGAACAACACACCTGACACACTTGTAATAGGTGATTCTATAGTCAGACACACTGACGTCCCGCTCACCAGGCTGAACAAGGAGAAGATCACAGTGAGCTGCCTGTCGGGCGCTAGGATCCACCACATAACGCAAGCACTCAGGTCACTCCAAAGCAAGTACAAATATGACTCGGTCATAGTACATGCTGGTGTGAATGACCTGAGATGTACCTCCCTCGACTACATGAAAAGAGACATAAAGGAGCTCTCCGATCATGTAGCCCAAGCCGGTATGACCCTGACCTTAAGCAGCATCTTACCCTCACCTAGAATGATGCCGCAGTATAAAGACAAAATGATCGATTTTAACAATTGGCTAAAATTTTGGTGTCATTCAAAGGGGATCCAGTGCCTGTCAGCCTGGGATGACATGCTTGACAAGCCACGTTGCTTTGCAAGGGACGGCTTGCACCTGTCACCCTTGGGCTTTCAGATACTGGCAAAGGCTCTTGCCACCCCCATAGTGCCTTTTTTAGGCAAGGCTCAAAAGACAAACCCACCTCCTTAGAAAACACAAAGAACAAGAAACTAAGGGTAATGCTGCTAAACGCCAGAAGTCTAAACCTCAAAATGCACGCACTCGAATCTCTCCTCAGTATGGAGAACATCGATATCTGTGCAGTGACAGAAACCTGGTTCAAGGCTCCAGAGAGCACCCCAGCACTATCAGGTTATACCTCATACCATGCTTTTTGGCCCCAAAACTCGGACCAAACAACAAAAGGAGGGGGAGTATCCATATTTATCAAGGATACGCACACCTCCAGGTTAGTGGCGTTGCACGAAGCATCAGAAACCATCCATGTGCAACTAACAGTGGGCAAAACTGCCTTTCAGTTTATAGCATGCTACAGACCACCGTCTCAAAATCAGAAATCCCACTTGGCTTTCCTGAAAACATTGGAGAACATGAAGATCTCTCCAAACACCATTATACTGGGTAACTTCAACTACCCAAACATTGACTAGGAGCATTACTCAAGCCCCAACACCCTAGCCCAAAGGTTCCTGGAATTTATAAACTCAAATGCTATGGAACAACTAGTCAAAACTCCCACAAGAGGGGAAAACATACTTGACCTGATCATCACCAACATGAGGACCCTATGCTCCACACCAGAAGTATTCCCCTCATTGGTAAGATCAGACCATAAATTAATTTCACTGGATATCCACAACCCGACCCCACCCCCAGCCCAGAAAACCACAGTGAAAAACTTCTCAAAAGCGAACTTCACACTTCTCAAATCCGAGGTGTAATCCTTCAAGGCCCCAGGGCCAACAGAAACTTCAGCCCAAACCACAGAATCCTATATAAACGCATTCTATGGACACCTCCAGGAATGCATGGATCATGCTATCCCAAACAAAACCAAAACCCAAGTGTCCAAAGGCAGGCGTCCAGTCTGGTGGACCCCAGCCATAAATAAGTTGTACAACAGAAGGAGGAAGCTACTACATGATAGAGCAAAATCCCTAAAAGGGCAGGCATCTCTGATCAGTACTAGCAAAAAATTACGATCTCTCATAAAATCCTCCAAGGCCAGCTTCTAAAGAAAAATTGCACAGGACACTAAAGACAATCACAAGGATTTCTTTAGCTATGTTAGGAACCTGGGATGCAACTCCCAGATATGCTCAGAGTTGATTATAAATGGCAAAAAATACACTGAACCCACAGACATTGCCAACATCCTGGCAGACAGGTTCAGTGCAAACTTCTCCCCCCCTTCCCCCCCAAAGAGCAAATATCTATCCCAGTAGAGTGCAGCCTCCCTAACATCTCAGATGCTCAGGTGAAGGCCGCCCTCTCCAAGGCAAAAAACACTGCTTCAGTGGGACTAGACTGTGTCCCGGGTTGCGTCCTACATGAACTCCAAGAAGAACTAAACCCTCACGTAAAACTGCTGTACAATCTCAGCCTCACTACGGGATATGTACCCAAAGAATGGCGTACAGCAACAGTGGTCCCGCTCCACAAAGGTGGCGCCTCAATGGACCCTGGTAACTATCGTCCCATAAGCCTGACTAGCCTTATCTGTAAGGCCATGGAGAGCATCATCATGGAACTCATAAACAAAGACATTGGGGACCTACAGACACTGGATCCTACTCAGTTCGGTTTTGTCAAGGGCAGATCCTGCCTCTTGAACCTGGTAGAATTCTTTGAAACAGTCACCAAGGCCATAGATGAAGGGAAGGTAGTCCACACAGCCTATCTGGACCTCGCAAAGGCATTTGACACAATACCCCACTCGGGCATCATAGATAAGCTATCCAGCTTAAACATAAACCCCTATGTCACAAGATGGGTTGCTAACTGGCTCAAAGACAGAACACATAGTGTCAGAATTGCCGGAGTCATGTCAGACTCGAAAGCAGTTACAAGTTGTGTCCCACAAGGCTCGGTCCTGGGACCTTTCTTGTTCGGCATATACTTTTCTGAGGTACAGGCCAGCACAGGAAGACTATGGCTGACCAAGTTTGCAGATGACTGCAAACTGGGCGCCATAACTGACTCTCCGGCTGACACGAACATCCTTCAAAAAGGTCTCACAGAGACGGATAACTGGTGCCAGAGCCATGGTCTAAAGCTAAATGCCAAGAAGTGTATAGTCATACCTTTTGGCAAAAACAAAGTGCCCACCAATTACCACATAGGTGGTAACCCATTAAATACAGAAGAAGTAATTAGGGATCTGGGGACCCAAGTTGATAGCAATCTCTCCTTTGACAACCACATTGCCAAAGTGGTTAGAAAGACCTTCTTCATAGCCCACCTTATCACAAAAGGATTCACATCTAGATCAAGGGAGGTAATAGTGCCCCTTTATTCATCCCTCATCAGGCCCATCATAGAATACAATGCCCCTTTTGGGATGTACCTTACCCGACACCTGCAGCAGCTAGAAAGACCCCAAAAGTACCTCACAAAGAGGATCAAGGGACTCAAACAGATGCCATATGCTGCCAGGTTAAAGAAACTCCAGCTTTACTCAGTCGCATACCGCCTACTTCGAGGCGATCTATGCCTGACATACAAAGCTATGTCCAACCCAGAATTAATGGACATGCTCCACCTCAGAAAATCTAAATCCCTTAGAACCACGCGCTCGAGGGACTTGAACCTCAGCACAGAAATAAATAGAACTTGCTGGAGGGACAGATTCATAACCCAAAGGCTCCCTTCACTTTGGTATAGAATCCCGGTCCATGTTAGGCAGAGCACCTCACTGACTCTCTTCAAGAGGAATCTTGATGAGTGGATGGGAGATCGTAGGTTTACCCCGGGGATTACTTCTGTGTCACTACTAGACAGAGGCACAGTAAACTAACCTTAAAAAATGGCACAGCAAACTCAAATCTAAGGGTGGCAAAAGCCAAACACACTCGGGCTAGGCTTATAAATGCCCCAGGGTAGATAGCCTAGTATGAACCTATGAACCTAAAAGATCAATAATTATACTGTTTGGAAAGGTGGCCAACCCTGCAAATTATAACATTGAAAACACTCCCTTAAGAGTAGACCCACTGGTAAGGGACTTGTGAACTTCAGTAGACATTAACATGAACTTTGATCACTATGTGTTCATTATAGCTAAAAACCCCTCCTGTGAGATTCAACTTGTAAGTAAGGCCATGGCTTCCAGATCTAAGGAGATCATAGTCTCGTTATACTCACCCCTCATTAGCCCAATAATCAAGTATAACAAACCCTTTGCCATCTACTTGACCAGGCATTTGCAACACCTGAAGCGGCCGCAGAGGTTCCTCACTAAAATAATACAGGGTGTAAATAATATGTCCAATGTGGACTGCCTTAAAGCCCTGTCCCTGTACTCTGTCTCCTACAGACTACTGAGGGGGATTTATACCTAACCTACAATGTATTCTCTCATCCAGCCTTGATGGATCTGCTACAGATTTGAAAAACAAAAATCAGTAGAATTACCTGATATAAGGATCCAAGCCTCACCTGCACCATAAACAAAAGATTTTGGAAGGGAAGGCATGTGTCTCAGTGATTACTCCTTCTCTGGAACAGACTTCTTATTCATGTAAAACAGAACTCTTCCCTAATTCTGTTAAAATGCAATTTAGACCAATGGATGGGAAATCACAAATTCACCCATGTCTTGTCTCTTGTGGCCCTTATGGATGGGCAGTTTGTAGATGCCGTAAGGCACAGGCATCTACCAAAGCCATTCTAGCCAGTGATCACTGATAATTAGGAAAACTGGGGAATGAATGGCTAGGCTTAAAAAGGCTCTAGGGCCATTAGCCTAGTCACTTCCTATGATCCTATGATTCTAATGTAAAATCTTTGCCCTATCTTATCATGCCCTGCATGATCTGAGTCATTTATATATTAAGGGTTTGCTGCTTATTTACCCACTATCTAGAGATCTTTGTTCAGCTGGCATGCCCATGACTTCATATGGAGTACTCAAAGCATAATTCTTGTTTCTTATCCTTACTATGGAATTCTGTACACTTTGTCAGTTATGATCTGTTCTGGCAAACAAAATTCCTCAAGGCTTATTTTGTTTTTTCAGAAAGATTTTATCATCTTTCTCATTTAATATCCTTTTCATTAGCATATATTTCATGTTATTTGCTAGATTTATTATTATTCTGTGAAATAAATGAAGATGTACAGTAGCAGAATGATTATTGTTATACAATTCAGATACATCACAGTTGTATGTCAGATTTTTTTTCTTATGTGGTATAGCCCTTTGATTTACTTTAGAATCCATTATTTATTTATTTTTATTATTATTAATTTTTGTTTTACTCTTTATTCTCCCAAGTTACCATCTTCCTAATTGGGCCATTGGTTCTGTGGTGGTTGAGAGCTCTACAGCTCATTTGTCACTGGGGGTGGTGAGAGCTGTACAACTCATTTGTTTCTGGGGTGGTGAGAGCTCTATGGCCTATCTGTTTTTGAGGTGGTGAGAGCTCTACTGCCCATTTGTTTCCACACTAGTGAGAGCTGTACTAACCATTTGTTTCTAGGGTGGTGAGAGGTCTACAGCCCACTTGTTTCTAGGACAGTGAGAGCTCTATGGCTCATTTGTTTTTGAGGTAGTGAGAGCTCTACTGTCCATTTGTTTCCACACCAGTGAGAGCTGTACTAACCATTTGTTTCCAGGGGGTGAGAGGTCTACAGCTCACTTGTTACTAGGATGGTGAGAGCTCTACGGCCCATTTGTTTTTGAGGTGGTGAGAGCTCTACTGCCTATTTGTTTCCACAGTGGTGAGAGCTGTACTGACCATTTGTTTCCGGTGTGGTGAGAGGACTACAGCCCATTTGTTAATAGGATGGTGAGAGCTCTACTGCCAATTTGTTTCCAGGATGGTGAAGCTCTACAGACTGTTTGTTCCCCTGCCTTCACCAGTGATCTTAATGTAACATCCTTAGACTGAGCATATCCTACACAACCCTCTACTCAGAGAGACATCCAAGTTCCACTTCATTATTTCTTTGTCCCCAAGATAGATGTTTCAGCTGACAGGCTGCTAGTCAAACCTAGATCAACTGAGCTATATTCATAGTTTTATCACCTTATGCCAAAGAGATGACTACTGTTATATAACTTTACTGTAACAAGCTTAGACATAGACTTAACAATAAATCTGATTTGATGTTTCACAAATATAAAATGGCTGCATTCAGTGATGGTGGTGCACTGTCAGCTCACTACTGCTGATTACAAAAAGTTAGCTTTTTTGGTTTCCAGAACTTTCTCTTTGCTTTTGTTGTGCCACCTTTTTGGGTTAGTAAAGACAAAATTATCAGTTAGTGACTGCAATTCAATAATACCTTGCTTTTCTAAAACTGCAGAACACGAGTATAAAGTTAGTAAAGTCTCGGTTTCATGTAAATTAAGTTGTTCTGGTTTGGGGCTGTCATCTCACAAGACTAACTCTCTTCCATGCCCAGGTCTCATACAGTAGAACTTCACTCTAAAGAATGCACCCAAACAAGCTAAGCATGGAGCTTATCTCATAGTAAAATATCACTTCATGATAGACTTCTGAACTATCCCAATTTTTGATAAACGTTCCTTTTGAGGCCTGATTTACCCCTTCACAAGATATCCCTATTTTTAGGCTTGAATTAACCCATTCACACAATTTTTGGAATCCCCTTCATCATAAGTGTGATTTTTGAATTTGAGCAGTTCATACAAAGCATGCTACATGACCAACATACTAGTGGCACCATTAATGTCAAGAAACTGTTACACTTTCTCTTAGATCATCATCATCTTTTTTCGGCTGTTCCCATTAGGGGTCTCCACAGCGGATCACCTGTTTCCATTTCTTCCTGTCCTCTGCATCTTGCTGTGTCACACCAACCACCTGCATGTCCTCTCTCATCACATCCATAAATCTTATCTTAGGCCTTCCTCTTTTCCTGTTACCTGGCAACTTTATCCTTAGCATCTTTTTCCCAATATAGTCATCATCCCTCCTCAGCACATGTCCAAACCAACATAATCTTGCCTCTCTGGCTTTGTCTCCAAACCTTCCAACCTGGGCTGACCCTCTAATATACTTATTCCTAGTCCTGTCCACCCTCGTCACACTCAGTGCAAATCTTAACATCTTTAACTCTGCCACATCCAGCTCAAACTCCTGCCTTTGTGTCAATGCCACTGTCTCCACCCCATATAACATAGCTGGTCTCACTGCCCTCTTGTAGACCTTCCCTTTTACTCTTACTGGTACTCGTCTGTCACAAATCACTCCTGACACTCTTCTCCACCCACTCAATCCTGCCTGTACTCCCTTCTTCACCTCTCTTCCACACTCACCATTACTCTGAACTGTTGATCCCAATTATTTAAACTCATCCACCTTCACCACCTCTACTCCTTGCATCCTCACCATTCCTCTATCCTCCCTCTCATTCACACACATATATTCTGTCTTAGTCCTGCTGACCTTCATTCCTCTTCTCTCTAGAGCATATCTCCATCTCTCCAGGGTCTCCTCCACCTGTTCCCTACTCTCACTACAAATCACAATGTCATCTGCAAGCATCATAGTCCACGGAGACTCCTGTCTGATCTCGTCTGTCAACCTATCCATCACCACTGCAAATAAGAAAGGGCTCAGAGCTAATCCTTGATGTAACCCCACCTCCACCTTAAACACATCCGTCACTCCAACTGCCGACCTCACCACTGTCACACTACCCTCGTACATATCCTGTACCACTCTTACATACTTCTCTGACACTCCTGACTTCCTCATACAAAACCACAACTCCTCTCTAGCCACCCTGTCATATGCTTTCTCTAAGTCTACAAAAACACAATGCAACTCCTTCTGACATTCTCTGTACTTCTCCATCAACACTCTCAGAGCAAACATCGCATCTGTAGTGCTCTTTCCTGGCATGAAACCATACTGCTGCTCACTAATCATCACTTCCCTTCTTAACCTAGCTTCCACTACTCTTTCCCATAACTTCATGCTGTGACTGATCAATTTAATCCCTCTGTAGTTACTAGAGCTCTGCACATCACCCTTATTCTTAAAAATTGGTACCAAAACACTTTTTCTCCATTCCTCAGGCATCCTCTCACTTTCCAAGATTTCATTAAACAATCTGGTTAAAAACTCCACTGCCATTTCACCTAAACACCTCCATGCTTCCACAGGTATGTCATCTGGGCCAACAGCCTTTCCATTCTTCATTCTCTTCATAGCTATCCTTACTTCCTCCTTGCTAATCAGTTGTACTTCATGATTCATTATCCCTACATCATCCAACCTTCTCTCCCTCTCATTCTCTTCATTCATCAACCCCTCAAAGTACTCTTTCCATCTCCTCAACACACTCTCCTCACTTCTGAGTATGTTTCCCCTCATTATCCTTTATCACCTTTACCTGCTGCACATCTTTCCTAGCTCGGTCCCTCTGTCTAGCCAATTGGTACAGGTCCTTTTCTCCCTCCTTAGTGTCCAACCTTTCATACAACTCTTCATATGCCTTATCCTTAGCCTTCGCCACCTCTCTCTCTTTGCCATGCACCTCATCTCCTTATACTCCTGTCTACTTTCTTCATCTCTCTGACAATCCCACTTCTTCTTTGCAAACCTCTTTGTCTGTATACTCTCCTGTACTTCCTCATTCCACCACCATGTCTCCTTGTCGTCCTTCCTCTGTCCAGATGTGATACCAAGCATCTTTCTAGCCGTCTCCCTTACTAGCTCTGCTGTAGTTACCCAGCTATTTGGTAACTCTTCACTGCCACCTAGTGCCTGTCTTAACTCATCCCTGAACTCCACCTCACAATTACCCTTTTTCAATTTCCACCATTTGATCCTTGGTGCTGCCCTCCCACTCCTCCTCCTCTTCTTGATCACCAACGTCATCTTACAAACCACCATCCTGCGCTGCCTAACTACACTTTCTACAGTCACCACTTTACAGTCTCCAATCTCCTTCAAACTGGCCCTCCTACATAAGATATAATCCGCATGTGTGCATCTTCCTCCACTCTTGTATGTCACCCTATGCTCCTCGCTCTTGTTAAAATACGTATTCACCACAGCCATGTCCATCCTTTTCACAAAATCCACTACCATCTGACCTTCTGCATTCCTTTGTTTAACACCATACCTACCCATCACTTCCTCATCCCCTCTGTTCCCTTCATCAACATGCCCATTGAAATCTGCTCCAATCACCACTCTCTTACCCTTGGGTACAGTCATCACCACTTCATCCAATTCACTCCAAAATTTTTCTTTCTCATCCATTGCACACTCAACTCGTGGAGCATATGCACTAACAACATTCATCATTACACCATCAATTTCCATCTTCATAAACATCACTCTGTCCGACACTCTTTTCACCTCCAAAACACTCTTAGCATACTGTTCCTTCAGAATAACTCCTACGCCATTTCTCCTCCCATCCACACCATGATAAAACAATTTGAACCCACCTCCGATACACCTAGCCTTGCTCCCCTTCCATCTGGTCTCTTGCACACACAATATACCGACCTTCCTTCTGTCCATCATATCAGCTAGATCTCTCCCTATACCAGTCATACTGCCAACATTCAAATTTCCGACCCTCACTACCACAGTCCTAGCCTTTCTCCTCTTTTCCTGCCTTCGGCCATGCCTTCCGCCTCTTCTCCTCCTTCGGCCAACAGTAGCCCAATTTCCGCCAGCACCCTGTCGGCTAACAGTACTAATGGCAGTCGTTGTTAACCTGGGCCTTGACCAATCCGGTATGGAAATATTTACTGGTGTCTGCTTGAAATGATTTGGCGAAGTTTTACGCCGGATGCCCTTCTTGACGCAACCCTCCCCATTTATCTGGGCATGGTACCGGCATAAAGAAATGCACTGGCTTGTGCATCCTCAGTGGCTGGGTTACGCTTTCTCTTAGATAACATAGTTTTATTTTTCCATCATTGTTGTCGCTCTGATTTTAAACATGTTTCTGTGTAGTATCCCATATTCCTACTGGAAGCAGAAAGAGTTATTCATTAGATGGTAATCTAATTTAATCAGCCCACAAGCAATACATTTTTGCAGGCAGTATTTTCTGCCATGTGCTTTGGTTTTACTTTACAAGTAATACATGCACAGCAGAAACTTGTATTGCAGCTGCAATTAAAGCACTACAGAATTTCTCCCCTCCTTTAGTGTCTGTGTTCCAGCACTCCAGACTCACATTCAGCTGGTAATAATGAATGATTTGAGGGGGGTGTATTTTATGATTTAGTACCATTTTAATTATGCCATGCTATTTCTGATTTCTACTGTTGGTGATCTAATTAATTACTGTCAAATTCCACCCCTACTGATTTTTAAGACTTTCTGCAGAAATTGCACATACTACTTTCCTAAAGGAAAAATGATATGCAGCGTAACCAAGGAAAGATGCATAGTACAAGAATATGAAATGTAATACATTGTTTAACAACTGCGTACACATTAAATAAACCATTAAAATCTGTTTAATATTTTATCACAAAGTAATTGGGAAACACTGGCCAGTCTATTAGAAACATAGTTATTTTAAACCTACAATGTCCCAAACCAGGTATTAATTAGAGAAAAGAGAACAATTAAAACTTACATTTTACATGTTAAATAAATATGTAGCTGTGGATTTTCTCCTCATACAACACTGATATGAAAAGGAGAGTTTTCACATAGCCAGATGGGCCATTTCTTTTTCTGGTTTTCCAAGGTGTTTGTCCTGTTGTTTACAATTTAAGGGTGACATGGCCATAAATTTTAGACCTAGATGTGTATATGTATGTCTGTGTGTGTGTGTACACACATACACATATAGACTTGTATATCTCAGAAATAAATAAATAACTAAAGCATATAACTATATACTAATGAATACCATTCATTTGTTTATAGGCTGAATTGAAATAATCTTATGGGAACCCATCTTTAGCTACATATTAAAGAATTGCTTCATCATACCATTTTCATAGATTCATATCAAGATTTTATGGCTAGGAACTGAAGGTCAACAGACCAAATATTTTTCAGGGTTTGCAATATTCCCTACTTGTAATTATTGTTTTCATCTGAAACTCATGCTACCTTTTCACTACCCATTTTAGAATTATTCAAATAGTAGTGCTGTTTTGTGCGTATCCCTGGAACTCATAGACTTATCTTTTTTTTATATCTCTCAGACAGTATTGGCTATTTGAATTTCAAGTATGGAACAGTGGATGGTCTCCAAGGCAGCTGAGATGCACGCTGCCCTTAATGTTACATATCTGGGGATAAGTGAGGTATGACTGCTAAACTGCATATACTGAACTGCTAGATCCATATCTTGTCCAACATCTTCTCTCTCTCTCTCTCCTTTTTTTGTTATGGGGTAAATGAACTATGAGCGTAGAGTTATTTATACTTCTTGTAGCAGCAGACGTGTACCTTACTCTTCATGTCAGTGGAGTTTAAGGTCATTAGTTTAGAAGACCTAGAAGATGTGTGGTCTCAGATACCACATATTCATATTAATTCTTGCATATTAGATGGTATGGTATATTACACTCTACCACCTATGTATCTCAGCGCACCTCAGGTTGTGTGGTGTTGTCAAGTCTCCTGGGTTGCCTGTGTACAACTGAGCCTATAAGCCAGTTACGCTGATACTCATCACAGTTCTGTAAGGCTTTGATAATACTGAAGCACTACTAAGTTTCTTCCTTATCTGTCTGACCTTTTAGGATTGTAGGAGCGTAGAATTGTCACAACAATAGTCCAAAATGTGGCAAGTAGAACCCCAATCACTCGAAACCGGTACTGAAGTTAACACAATGCTCTTTATTGCACAAAACAGAAAAAAACGGGTAGAACGTACACACACGGGTTGAGCGCTTTCATCTGTGGTAATACAGATTTCATCAGAACCAGTTACAATACATCAAACCATATCTTTTAAACCAGATTTGGCGCCATTAATTAACTAATTAATGATTCATTCAAAACACAATCTCCTTCTTAAAGCAGCCGTGATGTTCAAATGTATACTGAGATTTATACCAACAAATGCTGTAACGTTTAGTATAAACTGGTGATGTCCACAAACCATATTCTATACACTTGTTCTATAACCATACACATTAAAACATTATTTATATAAGTATATATATTATATGAATATGAATTAAATTAAATAAGAATTTAATAAGAATTAAATGTTGATATAAATATAAATATAAATTTAAATATAAATATAAATATAAATATAAATAAGGTATTGAAAATATTAATAAAATTATTAATAAAAATATATTAATGTTTATCAAATTGTTGCTGCTAGAATCCTCCAATAAAATACAGTGTGAAAAAATAAATGAGAACAAGAATCATGTGGTAACTTCTCATTAAACCCTACTATATCATTATGCTTGACTAAGAATCTAACTGGTTTTCAAGTATTCTATAAACATACTATTTAAAAACTATTTAAAAACTGTTTAAAAAAGCTATTAAAAACTTGCATGACACTTATAATAAAACTTTTGGTGAACCCTAGCTCTCCTAATGTTCATACTATGATGGCAGAATTTGTTGCATCCTTATGTCATACACACTTGGACCTAGTTGAATTTGGTTGAAAAAACAAGATAGTACAAATATTCTTAGTTAAATGCTAACAGTGGTTTCAAACTAATAAAATCATTAATCCCTGGCGGTGTGGTGGCGTCTGTACAGATTTGCCATCTGCTTTCTTTCCATGCCAGGTATGTCTTCCAGTTTCCTCCTTTATCTTTTATATCAACTTGATCTATAATGGAAAAGGAAAACTTGTGATCAGTGCCTTTGTCGTGGATGTGCCTGTATAGTGCATTTTTCTTATCTTGTTTTTTTATTTTATACGTATGTTCGTATATCCGTTTCTTTATCATCCTCTCTGTTTTGCCTATGTAAAAGGCCGGACACGCTTTGCATGTTGCTATATATACTAGGCGTTGAGAATTACAGTTACCTTTTTTGCATATTATCTTCGTTTTCATAATATTATTCAGTCTAATAGTGTCAGTAGTGTTTATATGGGTGCATTGATTGCATCTTCCACATTTACTGGTCCCTTTTGTACTCATTTTCCTATTATATTGTATTCCACATTCCAAAATTCTCTTGATGTTATTACCGGTTTTAAACACAGTGCGTATCTCATTACCAACTATACTACCTAAACTACCTGAACAATTGATGATGTTCCAATTCTTCTTCAAGATATCCTTGATCAGGTTAACGAAAGGATTGAATAGGATGACACATACATGTTTGTTGAAAGCCCCACTTTGATTCTCTTGTGGCCCAGTTTGCCTCCCTAATAATGGTATATATTTATTTCCCCATTGTGTTTTCACATATGAAGTAATATCATTCAATAGTTTCTTGGGGTAATTCCTCTCTATGAAAAGTTGTGTAATTCTATCCATTTCACTATTCATATCTTCAGCAGTTGATGACATCCTTGCTGCTCTAATGCATTGACCTTTCACAATGCTTTTGAAAATATGACGTGGGTGGCAACTGGTGAAATGAATGTAATCATTCGAAAAGGTTGGCTTCCTGTATAGTCTGGACACAAAACCTGTTCCAGTATTTCCTATCCACGTGTCTAGATACGCAATGCCCTTATTGTCATGTTGGAACGTGAATTTTAGGAAATCCGTGGTGTTGTTAAGATATTCCACAAAGATGGGAATCATCTCAGTTGGTCCTGTCCAAATGATGAATACATCGTCCAAGAATCTGGTGTATAACTTGATATATTTGTAGTAATCACTTGGGAATATATATAAATTTTCCCACTCTAACATGACCAGATTAGCAAAGACAGGAGCACAGGATGCTCCCATTGCCACCCCTCTGGATTGTCTATATAGTTCACCTTGATGTTCTATATAGTTGTGGTCCAACACCAAAGACATCATGTCCATTATCAAATTCACTCTGTCCCAGCTGCTGCCTGAATATTTTCTTAGACTGCTGCAGAAATATTCCAGCCCCGTGGTCACGGGTATACTAGAAAAGAGGTCTTGGACGTCAATTGTTAAGAACGTGAGGTTGTCGTCCCACTTGTCCATATTTAATTGACCAAGGAAATCCCATGAATCCTTGACCAAATGGCGGACCTTATTATAGATGTGCTTGGTCCATTGGTCAATGATGGTACCTATCTTAAATGTCTTTGACTTGGATCCAGAGATAATAGGTCTAAAGGGTGGTTTGGTCTGGTTCTTGTGTATCTTTGGGATACCAACAATGTGTGCCAACACTGGATAGTCAGTTTTCGCATATTCATATATTTCACTGGTAATGCGATTGTCAATGAAGTATTCTTCTAAGGCATTGTCAATGTACCTGTATCCGACATGAATCTGGTTTATAGACACCTTTTCATAATTACCTGAGTCATGTAAAATATTGTGAATTTCATTATAATATTGAATGTTATCAAATATCACGACACCACCACCCTTGTCGGGTTTCATGATTCTTATCTCTTTGTTAATAATTAATTCTTTCAAACAAGTTCTCTCATCTGTAGTTAAATTGTCTGAAAAAGCTTTACCAAAGTTATTATCATATTTGATATCTTTGTAAAGATGGTAAATGTCATGACACACCAAATTCTCGTATGTGTGGACTTGCATATTCATAGTTGGAATATATGTACTTTTTTCTTTTAAAATATTGGAATTCCTGTTGTCGACTGTCATGTTGGGACAGTCGTTGAATTGAATGGCCAGATTGAGCCTTCTACAGAAAAACTTTATTTCTCTGATAACGTCAAACAAGTTGAACTTGACCGTAGGTATAAACTTCATACCTTTGCTAAAAAGTGATATGAAGTCATTGGTGACAGGGGTATCAGTGTAGTTATACACATTGAAACCTTTAAAGCTGCTTATACTAGGCCCTATACTAGGGGCTAATTCTAGAGTGGCTGCATTGTCTGGCCTTTGAGTGATAGGAGGCCCGGTGTCGTGGTCCTTATCTGCCACCCTACCTGCAGAATTCACTGTAGTGTAACTACTTTGTTTCACTAATACCTCCTTGTCTGTTTTTTTGGTGCAGGAAAATATCGCCCCCCTTGAAAATTTTCTTCCTCATTACTTCTCATGTATCTTTTATTACTTCTAGATTGTGCCACCTCAAATATTCCCTCCATATCTCTATCGTTTTTGGGCCACACGTATGCTCTGTCTCTTCTATACAGGTCCATATCCCTGTCTAGTTTGTGCATTTTCCTTTCATAGGCATTTTTCACTTTAGCTGTAGCCTGACTAAATTGACTGGAGTAACAATCATACCATCTTTCAAACAGTTCATCCAAAATAATGGATTCATTTAAATTATACACTTCATCTAATAATGTTTTGGCTTTGACTTCATTACATTGGATAAGATGTTTCATAAAAGTAAATCCAAAGTCATCAAACATCAGATTAAAGTCAGTTCTAATACTGGTATTGATCTGAATGCCTAAAGGCAATTTAAAAAACCTGAGTCCTTTTGGAACTATTTTCAAAGCTATACATTTTTCAAAATATGCAATATCCATCTTAACACATTTCAACTGTATTAGTTTTTTACCAAGTGAATAAATTCTGACTTTAATATCGTCTTTTTTGTCTTTTTTATGGTTACTAAAATCACATGTTTCATTAACATACCCCTTATGGTTGTGTTTGTTGTTTAAAAACTCAAATTCATCTGCTACAAAATCATTGAACATGTTATATAGTCCAGACTCTTTGCATTTGTTGTCCAAACTTTTAAAATGTAAGCTTTTGGGACTATATAAAGAATCATGATTGACAGTACCTTTGTTACTTTTTGAAGTTTTGTTGACCACAGTGGAATATGTCCTAACATTCGTTTGTTGTGTTTTAGGACGTGCACCTTGTTTCTCGTTCTCTGCATTCAGGTTCACCATACTAAAATCAAAGGTGAAGTCTTCTTCCAAGGAAATGTTAACTGCATTAGTTCTCAAATCAATGTGTTTATTACTATCCACCACTGGAATCTCTCCCTGTCCATTAGGAATCTCACTCGTGTAGCTGCAATCCGCCGCATCATCCAGAATGATAAACTTAGCCCTTACTCTGTCCTCGTCATTATTGCCATTTCTGGCCGGAGAAAATTCAGAAATGATTTGTTGATTGTGAGCGGAACCTCCGCTTGGAACAAAATTTGCAACTGCTTGCTTGTTGGTATAAGCGGCACCTCCGCTCTCTAAAACGGCTGCTGTAAGTTTATTTACCATGTCGAGTAGTCTGCTGACGTCACCCTTAAGCGACGTTACCTCCTCTCTAAGAGCAGTGTAATCCTCCGGTTTCAATGAAGTGTTCGGTGAGCCCTCCTCAGCCATCAAACCACTAGATAATAGGAGCGTAGAATTGTCACAACAATAGTCCAAAATGTGGCAAGTAGAACCCCAATCACTCGAAACCGGTACTGAAGTTAACACAATGCTCTTTATTGCACAAAACAGAAAAAAACGGGTAGAACGTACACACACGGGTTGAGCGCTTTCATCTGTGGTAATACAGATTTCATCAGAACCAGTTACAATACATCAAACCATATCTTTTAAACCAGATTTGGCGCCATTAATTAACTAATTAATGATTCATTCAAAACACAATCTCCTTCTTAAAGCAGCCGTGATGTTCAAATGTATACTGAGATTTATACCAACAAATGCTGTAACGTTTAGTATAAACTGGTGATGTCCACAAACCATATTCTATACACTTGTTCTATAACCATACACATTAAAACATTATTTATATAAGTATATATTATTATGTGTACGTTCTACCCGTTTTTTTCTGTTTTGTGCAATAAAGAGCATTGTGTTAACTTCAGTACCGGTTTCGAGTGATTGGGGTTCTACTTTTAGGATTGTGTTCAGTACTAAAGTTCTTCCTTATCTGTGTGACCTGTTAGGATTGGGTTAATTACTAAGGTTCTTCCTTATCTGTCTGACCTTTTAGGATTGGGTGTACATGACCTGAATTTCTCTTGATTCTCATGCTGCCCTGATGCTCTGCTGTTTTGGTCTTGTGGCAGCCATGTTCCGGCCTGATGTGAGGACCAGTTGTCTTTCACTCCAGTTCATCTGATGTGATAACCAGTTGTCTTTCACTCCAGGCCATGCTTACTTGATTATCTTTCCATTTTTATCTCTTTATTGTGCTTTAGATCCTGCCTGTCCTTAACAGTAAAATATCCTCACTCAGACTTCCACATGACCTTGGGTTCAGAAAGGATGTTCCTTTCCCAGTTTGATTTCCAAACTGAATAATATCTGATTTTGCATTTTAATGGTCCTCGTGTCAGCTGGTCTCCTTTCAGGTCATTCTGTTCTACTTTTAGAGTGAGACATTGGTTCTCTGACCTATGTGCGGAAGATGCCATTAGTTCTCTGACCTATGTGCAGAAGATGCCTTCCACTTATACTCTACAGGGACAGCTTCCTCTTTTATAGCCTTTTCTCTCAATCTCATTGCCTGACAGTTAATCCATTTTTTATGTATCCCTCTTCCTCCTGCCTGTTCTGATCAGAGGTGAGACCTACCTTGGTAAGAGCTATCTGGTTCATAACTATCTCTTATCCTTTATCCTTTGTTCAGATTTATCCAGGGGTAGTCCACTCCTCCTCTTTCCAATAGAGACAGGGACCTTTTGCAGTCCTAACTGTGATATATTGAGGAGAATTGTGTTTTAGGAGTCTCCATGATTACTTTGTTTTTCTTTGCTAAGCCATCTGTTTTGTTTCTTATCTTCTTGGGGCTTCTACCATTGCTGTCAGTCCCTCTTGGTGGTAGGGCATTCCCTCTGCCCACGATTTTCCAGTGGACTGTTTTCTTGTGTCCTGCAGGGCTTGGCTTTCCATAGGCAGACCTTAGAGGGTTTTTTTTTCAGTTTCCTCCTGCTTCACTACATCCCTTAGTGGTGGTGATCATCTTTGCTGCAATTTATTTACCTGATTGCTCACAACTGTTGGCTCAGGAAATAAAAAAGTATTTGGAAGTGACAATTCCCTTTGCCATGCAGGATTAACATCTTATTTCTTAGCCGAGCGGGATACCTGTGGGCCTATTCACCTGATTACTACCTTTTCTTCTTTTGCTCCGATTCATATTCTAGTTTGCATTGTTTCTAGGTCTGTCCTTCCTGTTGAACTCTGGATTAGTCTAAGATCTCATTGTACTATTTCTTTTTAGCATGTTTACTTCCAGTGATTAAGGTATTTGTCTTTGTTAGACTTCTAATTTGACAATTCTTAGGACAGAATCATGTTTCTGGCAGTTGGTGAAGAGTGTCGAGGTTGGAGGCTGTAGTTCCTGAGGTACAGGGTTTGGTACCAAACTGCCTGAGTCTTGCTGACCTCAAGTCCAATAGACAGAGGAAAATGATCCAAACTCCTATACATTTAGCATTATGGTAAGTACATAACTTTAATGTTTTAGTCATTTACAAAGATTACTCTGAGAAATAAATTGAGCACTTTTCCATGTTATCTTTCTAACTCTAAAGAATCTCTTTTCTAGGTACTTTGATCTAAGCAACAATGTCTGTCCAGGAAGTGATCATTTTATTGCTGACATTTTGTTCTCCTGACTAGAGCACTGTCAACGAGACTTTGCCTTAACAGCCTAATCTCATGGTTTGTACAAGCAAAATACAGGAGCTGGAAACAGCAGTGTGGAGATGGCAGTCTCTTACTTTAGTTCTGAGGTGCAGCTCAAACACTTTGGTCAGGCTGAAAATAATAACAAGACTGGATTAGATAATTATCTTAGTTAATTAACTTAAATGTAATTTGTTTTCAACTTTTATCCATTAATTCCAGGCCATCCAATCTTCTTCTTCTTCTTCTTTCGGCTTTTCCCGGTTAGGGGTCGCCACAGCGGATCACCTTGTCCGCACATTGAATGGCAGTGGAGTTTTACGGTGTCGAGTTGCCAGCCCGGCGCCCAACCTTCCACAGAAGGCACACTCACACGCACACCTAGGGCCAATTTAGAGTGTCCAATCCACCTGCAGCATGTCTTTGGGATGTGGGAGGAAACCGGAGCACCCGGGGGAAATCCACGCGACCACAGGGAGGACATGCAGACTCCGCACAGAAGGCACCCCAGCCGAGGATCGAACCGGAGAACCTCTTGCTGTGAGGTGGCAATGCTAACCACTGCACCACCGTGGCCGCCCAATTCCAGGCCATCCAATAATGGAACAAAATGTATTTTAAGCAACTGGTTGAGGCAAGGCAAATATGCAGTTAAAGCTACTATTGGCAAAAGGGTCTTCGGTAAGTAAATGTGTTGAACTGGAGTTTGGGGGGGATCATCAGGGTTGGTTCCCTATTAGATGATCGAAGATGCATTCTTTTGAATGCGTCTTGATCGAACTTGAAAGCCAAAATGGCATATAAGCGAATTCTTTCCCTGGGAAATAAACCGCTTGGCCACCTTCGTTATTTTGCTGTTTTCGTCACTGTTGTGCGATCTTGGAGTTGGTATATTTAATTACAGGGATGTGGGGGGGCACAGCCTCCCACTTTATGTAATGTTTTAAAGTTTTTTTTTTTTCTTTTTTGGAATAGCGATTTTTTTCCCTAGAAAAAAATTGCTGTTCTAAGTGTTTAGGATTATAAGTTTTCGCTTACATGGGGTCGATAAATCAGCATTCGCTGATTTAATATAGACCCTCAGGGTTATGGTTAGCGTACATGAGTAAGGTGAGAAGGGGGGGTTGAACCCTTTTTCACTTTACTCGTGTGTAATAATCCTTACACTGCAGTTCCCCTTAACTCCAGCCATATAAATTCACTTATCAAAACCTCTTTTACAATATAATTATTCAGATAAACTAGGTCTGTCTGTGATATTAGGGTTTTTATTTTATTTTTTTTTCTGATCACAAAAGGAAGGCCTTTGTTTTTCATGCATGAGTGCCTTTGTTTTTCTTTTGGGATCATTGTAATTTGGATGGTTTCCTGATTTAGTTGACTTTTGACATGCAGAAATTAGTGTTTTCAATACCAGTGTTTCTGTTTCTACATCTATTTTGTAATGTAATTCACTGCTATGCCATCCACTACCTCATGCATCTGAAGGAATTTTATGTCAACATTCCAGCCTAACTCTACAGTCACTCTAGGTGTGCTCATTTATTTGAAGTAAGTACAACTGGGCTAAGCATAAGTGCCTCATTTCAAGGATAACCCATGAACTTTGGTTAAGTGACTGTTTTGTAGTCATACAATATGCAAGTAGTGTTCAAGAAACAGAGGAAAACAGAGTGAAAGGCCACCACCGGTAGAGTTTTTAGTAGAATTTAAAATATAAGCTGTTGTTAAAATGAGAATAATTAGAAGGGCATATAAAATATGGCATGTCAACTATAAGAGTCAATCAGAGGATGTTAGAAAGGATTGGGCAGAAAGATTGGATAAGCAATTCCCAATGAAATAATGTGAGGAAATATGCATGGCTCCCAAATAAACAGCAAAGTCTAGAAGATTTAGGATCTTTGCTTAGAAGTATTTGCTTAGTTATTTTTATACCCAAAGCAGACTCCAAAGAATTTTTTCCTTGGGTAGATTGCAAATGTAGGTGTGATGGGGAAGAAAGAGATAATTAGGAACATATTTTTGGGGAGTGTAATGAGTTGGCAAACTTTAAAAATTCCCTGCAGTCTGTCTGACATACTTGGTGAGAAAATTAGTATAACTAAGGAAATTATTTTTTTTCAGGTTTGAATTAAAATTGCCTAGACATAGTAAGGCCTTGCTGGGTTTAATTTTGGTGGCTGCCAAAAAAGCAATTACTTGAAAATGGAAATCAAAGTCCAAACCAACATACTTGAAGTAGTGAATATAGTAACAGAGATAGAAGAACAGGTGGGATCTTTAGAAAAGGGTAGGAGCAAATTGCATCAAAAAATAGGAATTGTGGGAAAAATGCATGCAAAATAATGTTTTGGAGGAGCAATGAGGTTTAAGGGAAGGCAGGAATTGAATGAGCTATGTAATGTTCGATTAACAATGACTATATAGACAATTATATGTAATATATATGTTTACAACGGAAAATGTCAATATGGTTTGTTTTCATGTATATAAATGAACGATTACCTTTGTCATAATTGATAATTCAATAAAGATTTTTCTTATTTAAAACTAATCTATATTACCTTGGGCTCTGCTATTAAATATTGCACTGAAATGCTAATAAAGTCACATTGTCTTATTACCTTTTGCTTGCGCAAACTACAGTACTGTCACCCTTCCTGACTTAGGGCTAGTCCCCAAAAGCAGAACTAAGGACAGGAATTCCTGGGTTAATGCCATACCCAGATTAACCTTTGCCTATTTAACTACAAACATTCTTCTCATTTTTGTACCACTCAGGTAATTCTATCCCAGGCAGCCATGAGGTAAGTCTGTCAAGATATTCCGCTATGCCCTGTGTATGCCATGCATTGTACACTCACTTCATCCATCTATCTACAACACTTTTTCACCAATTTTTCACATGGGATCAATGCGACACTTCCAAAAGTGACAATCATCTAGAGACAGTGCTGAAACTGATGGTGGGCTAGCTCAGATGAAAAGGAAAAATCTTAGAACCTTCCCTGTTTCAGTTGTTGCCACATTTTCTGTGGGACTGCCTTTAATTTTCCAAACTTTTTTTGCTAATGTCTGTTTTGAGCCACACTGACAGGTTAACTTTCTTACTGTTGTGCTGAGTTCTTTCATCAGAGAAATCATTTAATTGCAGTGGCTTGTATACAGACCTCTGACTTTCCTCATATTCTAGGTTCTGCAGTGGTTTGTACTTTATATCTGCATAAATCCCAGTATCTTTCTTGCTTACATCTGAGTTGCTAATTCATATCCTTTCTTTTCACCAGATTTATAGTATCATGGGTTTTAAGGAGGAGGACAGGTTTACACCCCCTCATCAGTTGTTTAATGTCTTCCACTTCTTTCCTTAGCTGAAGTGACAGTATAACGTTCAGTATTTATTGATCTGACTTTGAAGGTCCTTTACACTGGGGCTGCTGGACACTTCACTCAAATTCTTGTACTCCCTAACTCCCATGCTTAAAAAATACATGTTGTGACATTTTGGGGGTTCCAGTCTCCTACGTCATGCTCTGCCTTCTGTCTGCTGTGTAGATCCAAAAAGTCCTCCTTTGATAAGATGCCTGTAGATATTCATTCCGCTAGGTGAGTTTGTGTTGTTGGGGATGTCAGCGATCACTGAAGTGCTGTTGACCAGGGTTGTTATATTTAAGTATTAATATCTCCTGGACATGCCCAAAGTGTCCAGTGGTTTAGTGTGCAGTGGACCACTGCAGTGTATATACACACCTCTGTGCACTTGTAATGAAATGATCCTGCATCCTTTTAGACAACACCTCCACATTATCCCCTGTCATCCGGGGTTAACAATGGAGAATGTCCCAGACACACACCTAGGTCTTGTCCCACTGCAGAGAGGTGAGCCATCTTAGACATGTCATTCCTGTACTCCTCCAGGCCAAGTCCAGAAGGTTCACAAGCTGCTAAATGAACTGTGGTCACCTAGGCCACAGTCGGGTGTTTGTCCTATATGCCATCTGAGCTAGCGATATGCTGTGATGTTTGCCAGGCTAGGAACACACACACAGTTTTGTGTTTCCCAGCTCCTTCTGCTACTGCAGAGTTTGTTCTGTTGATTCAGCTGTGCATTTAAGCAACAGAACCATTCTAAGTGTTGTGTTTGTATGATTGTGAACCAAGACCATCAGTGTGGTCTGTGTTATCTAGCCTCCAGACATAATGTGAAGGAGTAAAAAAATTGTTTGTACTTTAAACTAACTACCAAGAGGAAGAGACAAAAAGCTCACAACTTGGCATCTATGGAAAATGGTCTGTATGGGTATCAGCAAAAGGGGCCCCTGTGTTATCCTGGGTGAGACTTATAGTGTGAGGAGAAGGTAAAGGATGAGAAAGTCAGGGCCTGGTGAAATCCATTTGAAAAAGATTAGGCCCATTATCAGCTGATAATGTAGAAAATGTCTAGAGAGTTATTCCCTAGACTTCCACTTTTAGAACTGAGTCCTGAGTTTTCTGCAGCCCAATATTTGAGTGTGTGTGTGCGCGTGCATGTGTGCATGCATGAGTGTGTGTGTATGTGTGCATGCATGTGTACGTGCGTGCATGTGTGTGTGTGCGTGCGTGTGTGCGCATGCGCGAGCGCTTGCATGAGCGAGACAATATGTGTATATGTATATATGTACAAAGGGGGTGTTGGTAGTGGTATGTGACAGATAGTGCATACGAAATAAAATAGCCAGTAGATGGAAGTTGATGGATTCTGTATTGCTGGCTGTGCTGGTCAGTCTGATGTGGTGCAGTATATATACACTTACTTTATGTTACCACTGCAACTCAGCTGTTACTTTGAGGGCTAGTCCCTAAAAGCAGAACTGAGGAATGGAACTCCTGGGATAATGCCATCATAAGCCCCGAGTAAAAAGGTGGAATACACAAATGAGCCCTCTGTGGTTATAATAATAAATCCATATTTCAGTAGTGTAAGAACTGACTTTTCTCCTTGTACCCTCTCCATGTGAACTTTCTGTATTATAACAAACAATCTGGTGCTCCAAAGTCATAGTTAAAAATATTGACTTGTGGCTGGAGGCATGCTAACTTTTGTGCTGAATAATTGAAAATATAACCTGGGTTAATCAGCTATAACCACTGATTAAACCAATGTCTAAAACCAGCATTACTTTGTGATAGTAAGCTTGTTTGTCCTAATATCTAACCAGGTTTTGGTAAGGGCATTTGTTCAACAACCTCTTATGGAGATGAAGTGTTTGAAGCACATTTAAAATTCTTTGTTGCTGGACATTCAGAAATGAGTGTATAATCTGGTCTACCTGACTGAAGATGAGCATATCACAGCTAAGAATATACACCGTGCCTTGCATGATTATTTCACAAATTACCCTACTGTAGAGAAAAGGCATGTAAAGATGGTAGGAAAAATAACTTTGAAGTGACTTTGAAAAAATGTGTTTTTCTTTATCTCTTTGCGTGTGTGTGCTTGCGAGTGTTAGGCCTTTGTTTTTCTTACGATAGCTAATAAGTCTTCTAAGGGTACCTCTGGTTTTAACAGTGCCAAAAATGTGATAGGAAAATGCTTAACTCTGATGGACACGCTTTTTGTGTATGTTGTCTAGGTGCTGTCCATCTTCAGGAAGATTGTGCTATCTGCCATGGTTTCTCCACCAGAACCCTGACAGCACGCAGGCACAAACTTATTTTGAAAGGACTCCTTAAATGTGATTTTATAGAGGTGATCTCTATGGTGCAGCGGTTAGCATTGTCACCTCACAGCAAGAGGTTCTCCCATTCAGTTCTCGGCTGGAGCTTCTTCTGTGTGGAGTCTGCAAGTCCTCCCCATGGTCGAGTGATGTTTAAAGACATGCAGGTAGGTGTGTGCATGAATGGGTGTACCTTCTTTGAAGGGTGGGCGTCGGGCTGGCATCTCGGCACTGTAAAAATCCACTGCCAATCATTAGCAGAACAGAGTTCCACTGTGGCGACCCTAACCGGGAAAAGCCATAAGACATTACTTTTTTTTAGAAGTAGATGCATACATTTTTGGACAGCATGACAGCAGTAATATGTCTGGCTCTTGCATCACAGAAGAAGTTGTTCCCCAGCTGGCAACATTTCTGTCTTTCTGATGGTGATTTTTGTTACAGTGGTAGACTACCACTGATTTCCTGTTGCTTAAAAGATATAATGACATTCTTAATTGACTGAGAAGATTCCTGTGAAATGCACTAATCTACATCACCATGCTTCACTGAGCATTGCTAGAGCTGCTGAGGAAGTAACATCACCATAACACCCTGCATGGACTTTATCCTGTATCCCATGCCTTTAAAACACAGGATTAAACTTATTTTCCTGGCTGACAAGATATTTGCTTGCTCTCTCTTGATAGTTTGCACGCCAGATGCTATTAGCAGCTGTTAAAATAATCATGCCTAGAATGGTACCTGTTCTGTTTAAACTATTCACTGATGCACCGAGTACTTATGCAGCACAGTACAATTTGGCTTGTTGATTCTACTTAGGTGATTTCTGCCCAGCCTTTCACTGCAGATTGTGATCTCTTGTGGACCTATGTTTTTCCTTCTTTTCATAATTAAAGATTTAGAAACAAATTTAAAGCAGGACAAATTGCATAAGAAAACTTGTTTGCATTTTCAATTTCAACAATACTTAAATGTCAGACATGATCTTTTATTTTTTTGTAATGTTAGAGGAAAAATAAGTAAAATGCTAGGACTCTACTGCAGCAAATGGAAGCATCCTGTTTTATTGTACTACATCAAAAAGAAATGTATTTAAATCTTGTAAAAGGCAGCTTTTGATCTTCCCCTGGCAGTTTTGCCATGTAAGATAGCTTGTAAATTGTTTGACTAGGATTTATCATGCTCTTGAATTAAAATATCTTGGTTATATTTATTATCATACAAAATAAAATGAAGCAGTAATTCTCTTAAGGAAATGGCTGGGGTAAGCTGCAGATACTAAAGGTATGCGGGTACTTTTATTTTTGCAGGGATGTTCCTTTTTTTGCATTTTTGCTTCCCCTGTTAATGTTTGCCATTAGTTCAAATAGAGGATTAGATTGTATACATTTCTCTGTGGCATCTGGTTACTCACCATCTTCTGCTTGTACACTAGTGACTCTGGGAATGTGTCTGTTTGACTCGAAAGTCTAGGTATATACAGTGGTGTCTATCTCATTCCTAATGTTAACCTATGTTGTAGTAGTAAATTCTGTTTGACACTGATATATATAAACTAGGGACTTGATCTGAGCAGTTCTGTTTTCTTTCCTCATTTCTTTGTCCTGTTAATTGAGTGAGCTGTTTTATGCCTTTCTCCAAAACTCTATTATTTAGGTTGGCATGCATCACTTGATTACAAAAGTACAAAGGATCACATTCAAAGACTTCAGATTACTAAAATGACATATGTAATTAAATATATTAACTAGGATATTTATATTTGTTTTAAAAGTCTGAGTGTAACACCCAACCCCAAGTGAACATTTAGGTGCACCTGTGTTATTGCGATGCAGCAATTACTTGTAATTCTTAGCAGCACCTGTCATCTTTGCTGCAAGACTGCTACCTGTAATATACATATATATGGGTAGCTTGTGTTTGGTCTGAAGTGTCCTTGGTCAACGTCTGTTTAATCGACCACCTTTGGTCAAGTAAGCAGATGGTCAACAGGTGTCTGGGATCGCACAATTCTCAGGGTAGGGAAATATGCCCTATCTCCAGTTTTGTGCATTCTTGGAGTTAGTATATGCAATTAGCATGGGATGTTGGTGGTGCAGAGGGGCTTGCCTCCCTGCAAAAAAAAATGTTTTCTGTAATTATTTTTAGTTTAAAGATCACATACACCAAGATACTCTCTCAGTGCATGTATTGTTAGCATGCCAACATTTGCTTTGTTGACTTTTTGTGGTTAATGTTTAGATGGCCGACGTACAAGTTACTTGATGAATGCGAATATACTGATATATAGAGAAATCTATGGGCAGCACTGAAGAATCCATTTGAGAAAATATGGGTCTCTTTTGATTATTGAAATAGTGAGGTTTATATTATCTTTAAACCCACCCCTTTATAATATCGATATAAGCTGTCAAAAGCTTTGGCCTACAGTCTTGTGTTTGATTCCTTCAGTTTTCATATGCATGTATTTGACTGAGCGATTCTGTTAAACATGTAATGTTTCCAGGTCACATTTGTAAACATGTAGTGTTTCCAGGTCACATTTGTCTAGTATGCTTTCCTGTAATCCTGCAGATGAGTAGTACAGCTTAATCAAGTACAGTTTTTTTATAAAATGATTGCACTGACTGCTTTAAGTTTTCTGACAGCTGCCGTGACGGACAACATGGTAACCCAGTTAATATGCTTCAACATCATTGCTACTAAGTAACATGACTTGCTATTAACCAATAAGTAGCACTTTTTTTTTTTGTATAGAAGCCCTATCTGCCCCCAAAACTTTTGGGTTTTCATTGACTGATATATAAAATGATGCATAGCTAACAATAACAGCAGAAAAACAAATCTCTTAATCTAGAGACAATATCAGACTGGTGTGCCTCTGCTGGAATTGCTTAGTGATGCATATGCTGTCAGCTGTCCAAACATGTGCTGACTTGTTGAGTGATGCCATTACATTACTTAAACCTATTTCTACTGAAAGTAATAGAGTGAGATTGTTGGCACCACAGCTTTTTTTCCTGGTCTCTGTTAGTATGTGGTGTTTGCTTCTCACTAAATTACTGTATAACTTTACACTCTTAGAGATTCAGCAGAGGAAAGCTGGGTGGCTCCCCTCACTTTTGATTTCCAGTGTAATCCATCACAGTCTCTTGTTTTCTGCATTGAGAGTAATGCACCTGTTTTGAGCTAAACAGAACAATTTGAATAATATAGCTGTTACTAATTGCTGCATAGCAATGCTTGATGCAGCACAGGACTCGTTATGGTTATAAATGGTGTCGCACTAAGCCATATATTTGGCTTTATGGTAGCAATTTTTTATACCTAAGGACCAGATTAACTGTATTTTTATTCACGTATGGTTTGCATAATAGCATAACATTCTTTTACCGCTGAAAGATTAGATGTTTGTTTCTCAGCGCTTAAAATAGCTCTGCTGGCTCATTTTCATGAGCAACTGCAGTAGGAAATAGATGTAAGTATTTTAAATCTATTCCATTCTCTTTTGGGGGTAGCTTTTCTCAGAATCACAGAATGCAGTGACAGATTAGTTTATCTTGGCTGTAATACGGTTTGACATAACATTGTCCAAGTGCCTGTGCTTCTACTGTTCAAAATATTCTTTTAACACTTTTTAAAATCTTTACAACAATAAGAGCACACTTTTCAAAGCATCATCTGTCTGTCTCATGCTACTGTTAGCTGCCTGCCTGTGTATTTTGAAAAGGAGAAACAAAAAGAGGTGGGTGAATTATGTTTGGCTCGTATTGGAGAACACACCTGTTATGGAATACAGTGCTAGGTAGTTCATGCCAAGTTCAGAATCTTATCTTAACATTTAGGCCTCTTTTTCTTTCAAATTCAGTTCTGCCTTTGCCTTTAGTATAGATACTCTCTAGATAGCTCCACATCTTAGCAACTTAAAATGCAATCATTGTAACTAGGAAAGGTTTTCCATTGCATCAGTATAGTGCATTATAGTTTTTTGTGCATTTATAGTGCATTTTTACTGCAAATCTTGCAAGGTTTGTCTTTAATTTGTTTATGTACTTGACTGTTTTCTTAGCAGTTTACTAAATGTTCAGGAAACCAGCTACTATTATATTTTATTTACAAATGTATTTTTTATCTGGACATGGAGTATATTAGTTAAAAGATCCATCATGACTCTTCCAGATATGCAAAATTCAACAAAAACCATCCAGCACTACAATAGTGAAGCCAAAACTTTTAATAAAAGAACAGTCCAAATAGTATAAACTGAAATACATTCAAAAGAATTATTCAAACCGGTTTCGGCATACAAGCCTTCGTCAGTGAATAATTAACAAATAAATTGCATGCATTTTATAGTCACCTGTCCCCACAAATCTCATTATGATTGGAGAATTACAATTTTTCAGTCAAGACCTGGGGTGACTAGACCTCCTGATCTAATAATCCAGCTGTTTTCCTTCTTATTCAATACATTATGACATCTAACTTTATTTCTCCTATCTCCCTCAATTTTATCAATGATGACAAACCTGAATTGTGCTGCGGTGTATTTGATGGAATGTTTATAAAGAGCATTAGACAGTCTTTGATTTCTAATATCACTCTTATTTTTATTTATTTTATTTTACATTTGTTGACCGGGATAGTCCGACTGGATGCATGTCCATTTTCAGCGGAGGCCCGGGGAGAAAAGCTCCAAGGGTAAACAGATACTGCATTACATAATACCAGCATTACATATTACAAACAGACTATTTACAGAGATTACATAAGTAAGCAAGTTAAACAAGTTCCGCAGGTTACAGTTAGTCCTGAGCACGTCAGGATTAAATTAAATTACAGAGTAAACTGGTTAACAGATTTTTACACATTCGAGTTAGCCAGGCTTGATACATTGACATAGCCAGTTAAGTGACAAATGTTGTTTGAGTCTAGTTTTAAATTGACCTAAGGTGGAAAGTAAGGTAATATCAGCTGGAAGTGAGTTCCAGGATCTACTTACAGAGTTTGCAAAGAGAGAATCACCGGCTGTGTTATTAATTTTGCTAGTCTGAATTAGTAGTTTGTTAGAGGATCGAAGCGGTCTAGGATTGTTATAGGGGGTGATAATATTTTTAAGTGCAGGAGTATTGTCCGGATTATAGAGGATTTTATAGGCCATAATCAGTTGGTTATACTGGATTAGGCTAGGTAGTTCAAGCCAACCAAGCTGATTTAGATTGATGCAATGATGTGTCCTAAAAGGCAGCCCAGTGGCAAACCTGGCAATGTGGTTGTAGCAAATTGAGAGTTTGTTAAGGACAGTCTTGTTCAAATTTGAGAGAAGAGGGGATGCATACAGAAGGGTTGAAAGAAGGTGATAGCGAGCTATGGCAATTTTAGCTGGAGGGGTTAGGAAGGCTTTTATTCTGTAAAGTGACCCTAGTTTTTTATTGAGGGTTTTGATAGTTTGGTTAACATGTAGGTCAAATTTGAGATTATTGTCTATGATGACACCTAATAGTTTTGTAGATGGGTCAGGGGAGATTATTGTGCTCAGATATTCGCATTCTAAGAGGACGGGAAGTTTGTCCCACATAGAAAGCAGAACAAGCACATGTTGCTAAATAAATAACCCAGTCAGTACTACAATTTCCCCATATATGGATATCATAAACTTTGGGTGTTTTCTTATTAGTAAACTGTTTAGAGTTAACAACGTACTTACAAAAAGAACAATGGCCACATGGGATACAACCTGTAAGTAGCCCTCCCTCAATCATAGTTTGATATGCATGCTGAAAATGAACCTTAGTTTTATTTTTTTAATGATTAAAATAACCCCCCAATGTTTTGCCCCTACAAAATGAGAAGAGGCATCTAGAAGTCAAAATGTCAAACAACCTGTCATCAATGTTTCTGTATAACATCAATAAAATCAGATGTATTGCAGCCATAACTGGTAATTAAGCTGATGATCTTATTCATACTCTGATCCCTTACAAAGTTTGTTTAAAGGTATTCTTAAATTCACTTTTTCAACTTTAGTTTGAAATTGAACATGTATTTTCTTTGTTTCTCTCTGAAATACTTTAACCATACAAGAACTCCATGGATTACAATTATTTTTTTTCTTCATATACTCCCCCCAAACTTATCAGAGCAGAACCAGTCTCAAAAATAATGTCACAAACTCTTTATGAATAAGAATAAAAGTTCTTACCTCCTGAGCCTTCACTCCCAATGGGACCATTAAATTAACCCAAAGGTCATACCTGTCCATTGCTTTATCTTCTTTGTTCTGAATTCTCACCATAAATTTCCTTTCATTGTTTACACTTCCTTTCCTCTGTTCATCCCTCATCACTTTCCCTGCAGTTTCTTTAACAGTCTCAGCATATGATTTCTTTGTCTGGCAGTCTTTTTTCAAAATAGCTTCTGATTCCTTCAATTGAATTTTGTCCAAAATTTCACCCCATGAAAAATCGTTTCCACTGTCCCACTCACTCTGCAACTACAATTCACATAGAATATCCTCCCACAGCCCTGGAGGGTTGTAATAACATATCCATCACTGTTTTGAGCTTGTGATTAAACAAACAAATAATGCTGAAACAGATTCTCAGAATCTTGCAGAGCTACAAAGACTGCACCATTGTTTGCTTCTGTACTATCTGCCATCTGGGATCTCCTTGAGTGCTGTTCCCCCAGCTGCCACTGCACAAGGAATAGAATAAGCCCTCTCCTAATGAGTAGGGGAAGTTCCTTGATGCCCTGGCCAAATTTCCTCTAGTAGTATAAATACCACCTTGGGTCGCCCCTGAAAAGAGGCCACTAACCTAGTGGGACTAACCTGGTCAACAAAGGATAAAT
Source organism: Protopterus annectens (assembly GCF_019279795.1). Taxonomy (NCBI): domain Eukaryota; kingdom Metazoa; phylum Chordata; order Ceratodontiformes; family Protopteridae; genus Protopterus; species Protopterus annectens. Next base: position 301,134,280 of record NC_056727.1, on the reverse strand, counting down.
AAATAATTATTATTATGAATCCAATATGTCCTGTTCCAAAGATGAATATCCCTTTTCTTTTTATGTATATACCCTTTTGCAGTGACACTTAAATTTCCAAGTATAGTGCCCACTGCCCATAACAGATTAGAATTAAGTAAACACTCTCTCTTCCCCCACCCGCCCCCCAGAAAAAAGCAAAACCATATATTTATATGCTTTTTGCCTTCTTTTATTGACAAGCGGGTACATCACTGATGTAATGCTACATCAAACCATGGACTGCAGGCTTAAACATTAGACCATCTGTCACACTGACAATTTATTAGTACGCAGTGCCAGAGTCATTAATGGTCCACTTTGAGTACACAGTAAAACTTTGAATCTTCTAGCTATTGAGTTTATTACTGGGTAAAATTCAAATACATTTCCTACTGGCAGTATATCTCACCAGATGATCTTTTTGATGATCTGTCTGATTTGCATGAAAGTCACTCTGATTAATTAACAAGCCTGCTCTGCTTCATTGTATGCAAGACAATACAAAAAGGCTGTTGCCATCTGAAAGTAAATCCATAAACAGATTGTAACAAAACAGTGTATTAAATGTGCTTCTTTCTGTTGCAAAAAAAAAAAAGACTAACCATAACAGCAGCTTGGAAGAACAAGGGCAGATCCTTTTTTTAAATTTTCCTCACATGGTAGTGGTGAGATATTTGCTCATGGCAAGTCTGAACTGCATTTGTTTTTGTACCCACTGCAAAAATGTAACAGAAAAATGAACAGTAAGGTAAGATGAAATCAAATAGGCTCGCTAGATACAGTCAGGTTAAGAAGAAAAACTGAAGTATGTTTTTAGCTATAACATCATTTTAACAGCAGAAACATTTTACTTGGTAGAATTGACTTGCAGAGCTTTAAAAATGTTGAGTAGAAATTTCATATAGCAGGGGATGGCAATCACTAAAATTTGAGAAGAGACTACAGATGAACAGATTATTACCTTGTCCTTTTGTTTTAAGTAATGGTTAATATTATTAAATCCATCCAAACTATACTTTTAGTATATGGTTCATAATAATACAAACACACAGTAATGTTCAGGTCTTTTTAAGAGGGCATCTGTCTGAAGGGGGTTGACAAAAAGTATGTGTGAAAAAAGTGAGCAATTTAAAGGTTTTCTTTAGAGCAGCATTTGGGAAGTTGGCTATCCATAGCTAGTACAATCCAGGGGGGAGATGTATAGTATTATTGGGCAGATAATTGTAGAAATGTTCTCCCCTGACCTCTGCTGAAAAGATCCAGCTTGTTCATAGGTTTGTAGAAACTTACTAGGCTAACCACCCTAGAAACCTTACAAGCCCAGCCATATTTATTCCAAGTTGCCCTAGTTGTCAGTGGTTAGGTGAGTGAAGTTTGCAGAATCAATCGTCTATTGTAGTTAATACTGACTACTTCTGTCCAGGATGGACATGGGCACCACCTTAGGAGTGAGTTTGCAGGCACTCATCCATTGATCTGGGTTGCATTTGAAGAGGGTCGGGGGGGGGGGGTCTGTTTCACGTGAATTAGAATTTTTTTTCAGAGAAGGGGCAGTCTCTGGGAGATGTATCTATCTCTCCAGTATGACCTGTTCATGTCAGAGGCTAGGTTAAGATCACAAGAGTGAGTGACCCTCTTGTAGTTTGATTTATGAATGTGTAACATTTTCATCAGGGCAGGGCCAGAGACTACTCTGTAAGCCTGCACAAGGCACCCCTTAGCAACCTGTAGGAGACAGAATATAGTGGCAGAGCCTTCAGTCTTTCCATGTAAGACTTCTTTTGTGTACACTGTAATTTCTTGGAGAGGAACCTCTGTGGTCTCTCCAATTGTTGCAGGTGTCTGGTAAGGTACATGCAGAAGGGAGCATTATACCCAATTATTGGTTTGATGAGGGCCAGTTATAATGGAATTATAAAATGCATAGATCTGGATGTGATGCCTTTATTTATAAAATATGCCACATAGAAGGATTTACTTACTACTGGTGATCAAAGTTCAGATTGCTATCAACCTGAGTACCCAGTTCATATGCAACTGGGTCTACACTTAGGGGAGTGCTGACTATAATGTAATTAGCAAGGCTTTGAGCTTTCCCAAATGGAATAATAATGCATTTTTTTGCATTTAGTTTTAATTTGTGGATTTGGCACTAATCATTTGCCTGCGTTAACCATGTCAGCAGCATATTAACATCATTAAGGTCTCAATGATTGCGCCCAATTTTCAATTGTCAGCGAACTTGGTCATCCACAGGCTGCACAGGTTTGCCTGGATTTCTGGGAAATAAATTCCGAACAATAAAGGACCCAGCAGAGAGAACCCATTGGTATGCCACTGCTGACTGCTCTTTTACTAGCGGTGAAGGCACTCAGTTTGACAGCATGTGTCCTGCCAGTGAGCCAGTTAGCTACCCATCTGGTAAAGTAGGAGTTAATTCCCATTTTTGGAGAGGTTCTCTATAATACCTGAGTGGGGGATTGTGTCAAACACCTTGGCAAGGTGAAGATAGGCAGTGTGCACTATCTTTCCCTTGTCTAGAGCCTTGGTGATTTTCTTGAAGAAAATGATAAAGGCATGATCTACCTTAAATGAATCCAAACTGGGTTGGGTCCAGATTTTGGAGATTACCTATGTCCTTGTTAATAAGGTCCATATGGATTCTTTCCATGGCCTTGCAGATGAAGCTAATCAATCTTATGGGCCTATAATTTCCTGGGTCAGTTTATGGTCTCCCTTTTTGTAGCGTGATTACTGTTGCTATCCTCCATTCTGACAGAACATAGCCAGTTCTCAGGCTTTGGTTAAACAGGGATCCAACTGGGTTTGATGATCATGTTTTAAGTTGTTTAAAAAGCAACCTGGGATGTTGTCTGGTCCCACTGATGCCATGTTTTTGGCCTTGGAGAGCGCCGAGATGACCTGCTCTCTTGAGATAATAGGCTAAGGAATGGTGGCAAGTATACTTTGAGGGGTGACTGGAGGGGACATATCATGAAGTTTTCTCCAAATCTGTCAGATAGCAGGTTGGCTATTACCTCCAGTTGAGTATGGGTGGTGCCATCCACAACAAGTTGAGCACATAGCTGAGTATTCCCTTTTAGATTTCAGACAAAGTTAAAGAATGCCTTGTGATTATCCTTAGCTAGGGAGGCTATTTTTGCTTTGTAATTAGCTTTGGAGGACTTGACAAAATCTCTAATTTGTTTGTTTAAGATGGAGAGGATTTCTTCCTCTGCTCAGGCAGTTTCCTCTTGTTCTTGGACATTAGTTTCTTTCTATTGTTGCATAGCCTGGTTATACTAGGGGTCCATCATGGTGGCTTGTTTTTTGGGCAAGACCTGGTTTTAATCCAGTCTGGTTCAGCTGATTTTATAAAACTGCTTACGTGTTTACACAGGGCATTGGTGTACACCTCTCTATTGCAGTCTGTGTTATCTGCATTCAAAGGGGCTTTGAAACTTCTTATACCATCACTTAGTACGAGGTAATTTGTCCTTGAAAAATTCTTAAGCATTTTTGAGTTTGAGAAGGTATCTCATCTTATAATTACAGTGAATGAGACTGATTTATGGCCCAATCTTACCAGGGAAGACATTACTTGGGGTGGGGTTGCAGTGCTCTCCCATGTTAGTGAGTACTGTGTCCAGGACATTTGAGCCTCTTGTCGGTGTGCTGACCATTTGTTCCAGAGCATTTGCACTGACAGAATCCAAGAACCTCTGAGCCAGCATGTTTATGGTTGTATATGTTTCCCAGTCGATGGTAAGATAATTAAAATGACTCAGAAGTAAGGTTTTGAGCTTTATGGCATGTGACTTCAGTAAGTCCGGGTATATGATATGCTTTTCCATTTTCATGGTGGGAGACCTATAGATAGCTATGATGTGGTATGGGGCTTTGCCTGTAGTTAATTGGACATGAAGTAGCTCAAGAGGATCATAGTGTTTGACCAGTCTTGCGGTATATGTATTCTTAATGAAGATGGATACAGCTTCTCCTTTGGTTCTTTCATGCTCAGTTTATGGTCTGAACATATGGAAGGTATTGTAGTCCTGCATGGGTGGGGTGCTTTCTGTGCCTTTGAACCATGTCTCAGTGACTGTGTAGACAGCAGCATCTTCCAAAGTGAGGAGTGCTTCCGGGGAGTGCAGTTTCTTGTTTACACTTCTAGCATTAAGCAGCAGTACCTTGAGTTTATCTATAAAGGATTTTGTTACATTAGTAGGTTGGTTATTTTGACACTGCCTAAAAAAGGCACGATAGGGGTGGCTAGTGCATTTGCCAGTATCCAAAAGCCTAGAGGAGACAGGTGCAGACTATCTCAGACAAAGCAGCATGGCCTTTCAACCATGTCTTCCCATGCTGACAAATATTGGATCCACTTGTACTGACACCAAGTCAGTTGTTAAAGTCAGTATTTTTTGTTTATATTGTGCCATTGTCCTTGGAGAAGGTAGAATGCTGCTTAAGGCTAGGCTTATACTTGCCTGTGACACATAATCTGAGAGTTCAGTCATGTCTCTCTTCATATAGTCCTTTGAGGTATGTCTCAAGTCATTCATCCGCACATGGACTATGGCTGAGTCATACCGGTACTTGTGCTTGAGTGACTTGACAGATCCTGGGACCTGCCAGGCAGCTAACCATAACCCACTCCTTATCCAGCCTGTTGAGGGGAACATCCATGTTTATCACAATGGAGTCAACTATGATCAGTACATAAGGTTTTGGGGTGTTATGCTATATGGGCTTATTTGTTGAGACACTTGTGTGTGTGTGTGTGTGTGTGTGTGTGTGTGTGTGTGTGTGTGTGTGTGTGTGTGTGTGTGTGTGTGTTATTATGTGTTGTGTGTTTTTTTTTTTGCATTATGTGTCTGTTTCCATTTGGGAAGCCTCTAATCTTTTGCTTAGTTACTAGTAAGTACCTCTGAATGTGTGGGTTTATGTGTCATGTCCTTATTTAGTGTGGGAAGACTGTGTGAGTTTCTGTGTGTGTGTGTGTGTGTGTGTGTGTGTGTGTGTGTGTGTGTGTGTGTGTGTGTGTGTGTGTGTGTGTGTTTTGACAACCTGTTTGGCATTCAATTTGTCCTTATGTGAGAGTCTTTCCTCCAATTTCTTAGTACAGTTACATCTCACACATAAAAGTATTTATTTTAGGAGTAAGTGGTTGTGAGTATACTTGAGACAATCACTACACTGCCTGAGGATGCCCATGTCTATCAGGCTGGCCAGAGGGATGATGGGAAACTGCCTGACCATGATAACAAGTTCTTACTGTATGTTTTATTAGGGAAGGGAATGGGTTAATTTGACAGGACTGTGCTGGTAGCGAGTAGGCTAAGGTTGATCAATAAGGCAATGCTGCTCAATGTGCAAGTTAGCTGCTCCTAGAGCAGCAGAAAAGCTTGGAAAGGTTTCACTGACAGCTGTTTAGGGAAAAAGTGAGCTTTTAGGCTTTTGCATGTATGCAGGACACTGCTAACCACTACTGTGAGAAGAGCAACACAATGCAAATGACAGGCTAAAATACAAGGAAAGAGAAACAAGTTTTAAGATAACTACCAATCAGGAAAGCACACAATAATTCTTCCACTAGCAATCCTCAACTCATACAGATTAGATTAGAAGACTTCTGCCACAAGGGTGCAGAAAAAAAACACCTTCTTAACTTAGAATAGCTGGTTTGAAGCCCAAGTGTAACAAGACCACACAAACCACTTACAACTAAAAGATACAATGTAATACAGTGCAATTAACTACTTAAAGCAGCAGCAGACAGTGTATTTTTTGAAACTGTTAAAGCACAGTCACAGTATATAATAGAAATGCAAAAAGATACTTAGAGCCTTTTGAGTGCTTCCCAGCTCAGATAAACCAGGTTAACACCTACTGCCACTAGATAAATAATTTCAGTCCTTCTAATGTGAAAGCACATTAAAGGAGTGTCCAGACCGAAATGCTACCACAAACAAACTTAACCATACAGATATAGCAGTGTACTTTAAAAGAGCTTATAAAAGTGCTTTGTATAAATGAGCCAAGAGACACTCAATTGTACAGAATTTATAAAGGCACTGAAAACGAGATAAGCTGATTAATAACCCCCCCAGCAAATAAAACTACATGCAGAAATCTCAAGTGTTTGCCCAAATTAAACAGACCAGGCTACCTCTCAGTGCAGTAGATGAAAAATCCACTGACCTCTTAATGTAAAAGCAAGTGCTTGCTAGCATGTAAAAATACAATACTTTATCTAGCAGCTAGCTAGATAATGAATTCAGAGCAAGTAAATCAGTAGAACAGACAATGAGAGGCAAACTATTCAATATAAGCACAAGGAAGGGCAAATAAATAATTCAAGATGTCAACAGCAGTGTAGAAAGCTAGGAGCTTATTAAGATCAGTTTACAGAAGGGGTGGGCAGCTTAAAATCATCTGGTTTAAAATGCAGATCAATGAAAGTGGGGGAGGACAGATGGGGAAAACTAGCAGGGAACCACCAGGAATACTACAGTTTATGTAGGCTTGAAAACTTTTCAGAAAAAGACAAAGGCCCAGAAATTCACTGTTCATTTAAGTATCACTCAAGAAACAATTTAACCGATAAAAAAACGTGAACTGTGTCTACCCAGTTGTGCCATCCTAGCAAACAAAAGCAGTAAATAAGTAAAACAAATAAATTAACAACATATTTATTTTTTCAAGAAAAAGGAGGGTCCTCTACTGACCTTTCTAACTTTAAACTTATAGCTATACTTTCGCCACTTGCCAAAATCTTAGAAAATGCCTACTTAAACAGATATTAGACTACCTCCTAACACATATCCTTTTATCTACTACTCAGCATGGTTTCCACCCCAAACATAGTACTAACACCGCTCTATTAAGTTTCACCAATGCTGTAAACCACTTCAAAAACAATAACCACCTTGTCTCTGCCACCGTCCTTGATATGTCAGAAGCTGTTGACACTGTATCTCATCAAATACTCTTCAACAAACATGCCTCTCTCAATTTCAGCTCTGATACCCTACACTGGTTTTACGGCTATCTCGCCAACTGTGAACAAGCCACCATATGGGAAAACAAACTTTCACCCCTTTTACCCATCACTGTCGGTGTCCCACAAGGCTCTATCTTGGGCCCACTTCTCTTTATTATTTTTACTAATGATCTTTATACTGCAGCTACACCTGCCTCTATCATTCAATATGGAGATGATGCTTCCCTTATCTGCTCCACCCCTTCCTTAAAAGAACTCCAAGAAAAGTCTCAGACTGCCCTCCATTACATTGAAAAATACCCATCAGACCACCAACTCATTTTAAACCCTAACAAAACTAAACCTATGGTATTTTCCAAGTCCACCAAAAAAAAAAAAATCTCTCTATCTTTGCCTCCAATGGCACAAACATTGAAACTGTTGCACAAACAAAACTCCTCAGTGTTACCCTAGACAACAATCAAAAATTTGGTAGACGTTGCATTAACAATCAAAAAAGTCCACATAAAACTAGGTGCTCTGTATAGGGCTAAACCATAGCTATCTAATCATGCTATGATAGCCACTGCAAGGACTCACCTCCTATTCAGCCTTCTCTACTGTTCTCAGGTCTTCACAAACCTTTGTAAATCAGACTTAAATAACCCGGAAAATTGTTATAATAAAATCGCCAAATGTTCTTGACTTTCTCTTATTTCTCCTCACTCCTGCTCTTGACTTTCTCTTATTTCTCCTCACTCCTGCTCTTGACTTTCTCTTAATTCTCCTCACCCCTGCTCTTGACTTTCTCTTATTTCTCCTCACTCCTGCTCTTGACTTTCTCTTATTTCTCCTCACCCCTGCTCTTGACTTTCTCTTATTTCTCCTCACTCCTGCTCTTGACTTTCTCTTATTTCTCCTCACCTCTGCTCTTGACTTTCTCTTATTTCTCCTCACCCCTGCTCTTGACATTCTCTTATTTCTCCTCACTCCTGCCCTTGACTTTCTCTTATTTCTCCTCACTCCTGCTCTTGACTTTCTCTTATTTCTCCTCACCCCTGCTCTTGACTTTCTCTTATTTCTCCTCACCTCTGCTCTTGACTGTCTCTTATTTCTCCTCACCCCTGCTCTTGACTTTCTCTTATTTCTCCTTACCCGTGCTCGACTTTCTCTTATTTCTCCTCACTCCTGCACTTGTCTTATTCTCCTCATTCTCTTATTGCTCCCAGCAATACTACTCAGCCATCTGCCATACATTACTTAAAAAAATCTTATTAACTCAGATTTTTGATTTTTTATGTTGTCTCTTTTTTGTGCCTCTATGTACATGATGACCTTTGTTCCTAACTTGTCTTTATTCTACTATGTATTTTACTTTTTAGAAACTTTGTGTACTGTACCATTCATTATTACTTGAATTATTGTAACTTTACTTGGGAGCTTTTCTCTCCGGGTCTCCACTGAAAACGGGCTTCGTTTCCCACTCGGACACTACCTGGTTATCAAATGTAAATAAATAAATAAAAAATCAAAACTACAGATGTGCTTCTCACAAAATGAGAACTTGTGACTTTACAAAATGTACAATGTAAGGATGTCTGCTTAATCCAGCTTTGTTTCAGAAATATAGATGACTGTGTGGTTTCTAATGGTCAGTTCAGATGTACAAATGAGCTGAAATAGTTTTATTGCTTGGGTTTTTGTTTGTGTAATGTGTGCACCAAGGTGAGGTTTAAGAATGATAGTTGTATCTCACTGTTGTTCAGCCACATTTGGGGATAATTAATAGTGGAACAGCATTTTGAAAGGTATGCATACCACACCAGTGATCCATCATATTAATTACATTCTTGCATTTAAAAATGAGCTGTAAGAAAATTATGCATGTTGGGCATATGTTTTTAAGAATGTTTCCTTTCAAAATGCATCCATAATGCCTTCAGATGTGTTATTTCAGGAAAAATAGAGCAAATAATATAAAGCAGGGTAATGACTGTGGGTCCACCAGCTCAGTTTTAATAAAAAAATAACTTACTGTAAATAACACAAAATGTTAAACATGTTAAAATTGTGTAATAAAGCAACTTTTCAGAATTGTTTGCTTGTGTGACATAGTATCTTCAGAAGTGTATTAGATCATTTTTCTAATGTTACTTTTTTTTATTACAGGCCTTTCCTTGTATTTCAACTGGAATTTATGGTGAGTGCAGCTCTTTTTCATAATTTGAACATAAATGTACAGTATTGTTATGTTTGCCTTCTGTTTGCAGTGCTCACTTTAAGTCTCATCATGTTGCAACAGCCATTTTCAGTGGCAAGATTAAGTTAATATGATAGGTTTTACTGCTCTGCCAGATGTGAAATTTGATTTTGTCGTTTCTCATAATCCCTTCACTTCCTTTGTCCTTAACTCTTATGTGTACTCTGTGTTAGACACTGCTATGCGTTTGAGCGTTTTTGACAACAGATGCCTGCTCTCCCTCCATGCTGTTTTTAATGGATCATTGTAAATGTTATGCTAGTTTTATAACTTTAAGTTGAAAAAAAAAAGATGTTTCTAAAATCACTGGAGGCTGTCTTCATAAGTAATTGCTATATAAAGTTAATAGGAATTGCCTCTAGAGTGACACAGTTGCACTCAAATTTGTAGGGGTCTTTCCAGTAGGGTGTAGCAATATCAGGGGACCTAGTTATATGACAAAGCGTAATTGGCTCTATTTAGTAGTTCCTTCCATGGAGTTATATTTCTTCATCATTTGATATGTAGGCATCCTGACTAGTACAGCAAGACAGTATAATGTTTTAGAGACTACTTTGCTATATTTCCCTTCTTTGCATTTGCCTGTATAAGGCTGCTTTTGGTCATTCAAACTGCTGGAGTAATGCTGTTGTGTACCAACACAATAATGGGTATTAGGACTTACACTGAGACTCCATCTATGACAGAAACAAATGCATTGTTAATGTTAAGTGTACCATTATTAATGTGTGCTCATGTTTTATTATGTGTGCTCAACTGTTTCATATATGGGAAATAATTAAAGGTCTTTATCAGAGAGGAAGTAAAAAAAGACAGTTCAAGAAATGTTTTAACCTGATAACAAGTAGTCTTTAACTTTTGAATATTAGAGCTCATGTACAAAGATACTGGGCATTTAAAATGTAAGTTTGTCATCAATGTATTGCATGTAACGGCTTAGTATATACATATTGTAGTACTACTTACAGTTAAAAAACTGAAGTTTACAAAAATCGACTTTTACTTTTTGTTCTTAGAAACAAATGTGACTCTTCGTCTGGCTACTGCATGCAACAGAATATCTGGGCAGCAAAAAAAGTAATAAAATGCTAAGTAACTCCCCCCAAAACAAAAATGTTTGCACGTTGACTTATAAACATCACAACACGCTGTTTCCATCCTGTTCTTGGCACAGTAACTGTCTGAGTCAGTGTTGTGCAGGGTTATTTCAGAATCATCAGTGCTGAGACCACTGTCAGAAATGCAAGCCCTCACACTTGTTGCTAGTTTGAATAATGAGAAACTGGGAGATCTGATCATGACAGTGCAGCATTTGACCTGTGCCTGTGTTATCGCTACCATACCACCCATGCCTTTTATCTCCTGGCCACTGAACTTATCTTTTCATTGTCCACTTTTGTAGGACTGTCCTTCCCTTCAGGTTGGCATTGACAGGTTTGTTGCTGGTTTCACTCAGCCACTTCCTTGACTTGCAGCTCCCAGTGCCCTTCTCATCAGCCAGGTATTCCTGAGTCATTGGTGCCACTGGTATCAGTCTCCAGGTTGACCACACTAGGGATGGCAATGTCAGTGTTGAGTCCTGTACATTTTTTGTTGAGGTTGAGGAGTTTGTGCTTGTGTTGATGCAGATGTCTTCACTGTGGCTGTTTGTGTTGACATCAGCTTTCATTACCCTCAGTGGGGCAGTACTGACAGTCTTACTCACAGTACTGAGTTTGGCTTCACAGTCTAGTCCATACACCAGCCCTTTGATACATGATCTGCCTCTGCCACTGGTTTCTGCCTTGACCCATGCTCTGCTGTTGCTGTGTCCATCCATCAGCATCTTAAGAGAGACAGTAGGGCCAACACTCTTAATCACTCTTGTTGCCCATTCAATTTCATCCTCACATCCTCATAATAGCACTTTTAGCTTGTGGGTGGAAGGCGGCATAAGCAGGTAGAAGGCATAGAACTCCTCCCAGTAATGTGGGTGTTTATGTCAGCCATGATGAGCAAGGTTAGAGCCTTAACAGAAATGCCCAATGCTGGGATGCTGTCAAATCAACAGACCATCTCCATGGCTGCCCGATCGATGGCGTCACTGATCAGCTCTCACTGCTGTCCTGATAGTGGGAAAAATATATACCTTACTGTTTTGGACATGGAAGATTTTAATGTCAAAAATAAAATTTAGATTCCCTAACTCACTGACTTAGGACAACCATGCCCCTACTATCAATTCTGGTCATTTCAATGTAATAGAAGCAAACAAGAAACTGAGAGGTCAAATTAAGTCCAGCATGTCCAACTTTGAGGTCAGGATAGCCCTGCAGGCTAAGTATAATCAGAAGGTCTTCAGCTACATCTGGAACCTTAGAGTTATCACACAATAGCATGCGGAACTGGGGGTGAATGGTACAACCTACACCGATTAGGGTGACATAGCAAATCTACTGGCTGATAAATTCAGCTTAACCCCCCACTAGCTTCACCAGGTGAAATCCCCTCTAACATACTCCCCCCCCCACTATCAGCAGGGAACAAGTGCTGGCAGCACATGCTAAAGCCAAGAGCAGTGCCTTTATGCATTCAGTGGACATGCCCATTTACTTTCAGAACAGTCTAAAACATGATGTATCAGGACCACTTGAGGGACTCTTCAACTACAACCTTGAAACCCGCTATGTTACAAGTGAAGAGAGGGCTGCAACAGTTATTCCCCTTCACAAGGGCAAACCATCAACCGATGCTGGCTTTTGGAAAACTGTCAACGCAAGTTAATTACTCTATCGATAAAATGCCCATAAAAGTCAGCCCAGTTGTAAGGGATCTTGGAGCATATCTAGACAGCAATCTGGCCTTTGACCAATATGTAGCTAAGTTAATAAGAAAATGTCACTCAACTTAAAGGTAAGGGTATGGCATCCAGGTCCATGAAAGTTATAGTGCCACTCTACCTGGACCCTTGTCAGACCTATCATTGAATACAAAGCCCCCTTTGGCATGTATCTAATCAGACACTTGCAACAGTTTACGTGCCCACAAAGGTTTCTCACTAAGAGAATTCAGGCCATGAATACTCTGTCCTACACTGATCATCTAAAGGCTCTGTCTCTGTGTTCAGTCTCTTACAGGCTGCTGAGAGGGAATCATTGCCTTGCTTACAGGGCTTCCTCAAACCCAGCTCTGATGGATCTGTCTCACATGCACAAAACAAATACCACCAGAAACACTAGATCCAGGGATCTGAACTTTGCCTGAGACATAAACAGAACATGCTGGAGAAACAGATATGTGTCCCACAGGATCCCCACATTTTGGAATACGCTTCCCATCCTTGTAAAACAGAGATGAGCCCTGATCCTATTCAAACAAAATCTTAAGAACTGCATGGGAAAGCATAAATTTAGACTGGTCTGGCCCCCATGTCTCTTATGGACCGAAGCTATCAATAAGAAAAGTATTATCCTAACTGACACAACCCCCCTGGAAATCTTTAGCTGCCTGCCTACTAACATGTCCCACCATGATAATTGGGACTCAAATGGTTTGGGGTGAGTGGAAGGGCTTGTAAAGGCCCTAGTGGTCATTAGCCAATTAACAACCTGTGAACCTAAGCCTTTTCTTGGATGATGGTAATTGGCTGACCACAACTCCACTACAATGGAACAGAATGGGGTCAACTTATATAAGAGGAGGATTGATGACCAGCATATATGGGAGAGCAAGAATGCTGAAGCAAAAGAAGGCTAGTAACAAGAAGACACAACTTGACTGTATATAGTTTTGGGTCCCCCATGCATTAGCTTCATAGGTTAGTACTAGGCAATCTGTCTGCAGACCATTTCAAGCCTAGCCAAAAAAACCCTATTCAAAATTTCTCTCTGACCTCAAAGAGAGCAAGACAAGATAGACCAGGAGAGAATTTGATGTATTCCCATGTAATGGAAGTTTGTTCCAGAGGTGAGGGATATGTTGGGAAATGAATCTATCATGCCAACATGTCTTCTTTATCAGCTGATGAAGGTTTAGTTCCTTCAAAGTAAGCAATCTGTAAAACTTAAAACGTCCTTGATGATCCTTGTTATCTTTCCCCTTGGGATAGAAAATTGGGTAAAATCTGGATAAAACTGGCTAGACTTGTAAGGGCTCTTGACCCATTAGCCTAGTCATTTCCTATGAACCTATGATGTACCATTAGTGCTGAGAAGGAACAGGAGATCAAAAAGGTTGGATCTTTTAAGGCATGAAAGGCTAAACATAGCTCTTTTCAGAGGAGTCTGTAACACTCACCATCCAACCCAATACCATATTCTTGGGTGACTTTAATTACCCCGCTATTAACTGGGAATTATATACAATAATGTGCAGGTACAGATATTCCGAGATTTTGTAAAGACAAAATCCTTGGAGCAGATGTCAGTACACCCATTAGGTGGGCAAACATGCTGGATCTGGTCATCACTAATGTGGGAGAGTGCTGTACACCTCCTAGTGTAATGTCATCTCTAGTAAGGTCAGACCACAAAACGGTCTCCCTTGAAGTAAAAATAAAACTGGTAACGCCAACTAACCCTGGAATGTTCAGAAATTACCCTGACTAACTTCCTACTATTATGTGATAACCCTGGTAACATTTCAAGATCACATAAACCCTGAGAACACTGCTGCAGAACTGTTCATAGAAACCCTATTACAAGTATGTTAATAATTGCATAGAGGCACCTGTACCCACTAGGAATAAGTACAGAACTAATTAAAAAAAACAAACTACCCTGGTGGAATCACAGCATCAATAGCCTCTATAACAGAATGAAGAAAGTCATGGCAAAAATTAGGAGGTGTAGCACCCAGCAGGATAAAAGCACTCTCATCAAACTAAACAACTCAGAGGAGAAATAAAGTCTATCAAAGCCAACTTTGTGGCAAATTTGGCCTTCCAGTTTATAACCTGCTACAGACCACCCACCCAAACCCAGGAACCCCACTCGGCCTTCCTGAGAACACTGGAAAATATGAAGTTCTCTCCAAACACCATTATATTGGGCGACTTCAACTACCCAAACATAGACTGGGAGCATTACTCTAGCTCCAACACCCTAGCCCAAAGTTTCCTAGAATTTATAAACTCAAATGCTATGGAACAACTTGTTACCATTCCCACAAGGGGGGAAAACATACTGGACCTGATCATCATCAACATGGGGACTCTATGCTCCAGACCAGAAGTGTATCCCTCACTGGTAAGATCAGACCATAAACTAATCTCACTGGATATTCACATCCCGACCCCACCCCCTGCCCAGAAAACCACATTGAAAAACTTCTCTAAAGCAAATTTCACACTCCTCAAAACTGAGGTGGAATCCTTAAAAGCCCCCGGGCCTGTGGAAAATACGGCCCAGACCACAGAATCCTTTATAAACGCATTCTATGAACACCTTCAGGAATGCATGGATCATGCAATCCCAAATAAAACCAAGACCCAATCCTCCAAAGGCAGACATTCTGTCTGGTGGACCCCAGCCATAAACAAACTATACAATAGAAGGAGGAAGCTACTACATGATAGAGCAAAATCCCAAAAAGGGAAGGCATCTCTGATCAGTATTAGCAAAAAACTACGGGCACTCATAAAATCGTCTAAGGCCAGCTTCGAGAGAAAGATTGCACAGGACACTAAGGATAATCACAAGGCTTTCTTTAGTTATGTTAGGAACCTGGGTGGGAATTCCAAGATATGCTCAGAATTAGTCCAAAATGACAAAAAATACACCAAACCCACAGACATTGCCAACAACCTAGCTGACAGGTTCAGCGCAAACCCCCCCACCAAAAGGGCAAATATCTATCCCAGCAGAGTGCTGCCCCCCTGATATCTCAGATGCTCAGGTAAGAGCCGCCCTCTCCAAAGCAAAAAACACAGCATCAATGGGACCAGACGGTGTCCCAGGCTGTGTCCTACATGAACTCCAAGAAGAGCTAAACCCAAATCTAAAACTACTGTTCAATCTCAGCCTTACTACAGGATATGTACCCAAAGAGTGGCGTACAGCAACAGTGGTCCCTCTCCACAAAGGTGGTGTCTCAACGGATCCTGGAAACTATCGCCCCATAAGCCTGACTAGCTTGGTCTGCAAAGCTATGGAAAGGATCATCATGGACCTCATAAATAAAGATATTGGGGACCTACAGACACTGGATCCTACCCAGTTCGGCTTTGTTAAGGGAAGATCCTGTCTCTTAAACCTGGTTGATTTCTTTGAAACAGTCACCAAGGCCATTGACGAGGGGAAGGTGGTCCACACAGCCTACCTGGACCTCGCAAAAGCCTTCGATACAGTACCCCACTCGGGCATTATAGATAAGCTCACCAGATTAAATATAAACCCCTATGTCACTAGATGGGTTGCAAAAAGGCTCAAGGACAGAACCCACATAGTTAGAATTGCTGGAGCCATGTCAGACTCCAAACCAGTTACAAGTGGTGTCCCACAAGGCTCAGTCCTGGGACCTCTCTTTTACGGTATATATTTCTCGGAGGTACAGCCCAACAGGGAAGGACTGTGGCTGACCAAGTTCACAGATGACTACAAACTGGGCGCCATAATAGACTCTCCAGCCGACACAAGCATCCTCCAAAAGGGCCTCATAGAAACAAACAACTGGTGCCAGAGCCATGGCCTCAAGCTAAACGCCAAAAAGTGTATAGTCATCCCCTTTGGCAAAAACAAAGTGCCCACAAATTACCACATAGGTGGTAATCCATTAAGTACAGAAGAAGTAATTAGGGACCTGGGGACCCAAGTTGATAGCAATCTCTCATTTGACAACCACATGGCCAAAATGGTTAGAAAAACATTTTATATAGCCCACCTAATCATGAAGGGATTCACATCTAGATCAGGGGAGGTCATCATGCCTCTTTACTCATCCCTCATCAGGCCCATAATTGAGTACAATGCCCGTTTTTGGATGTACCTTAACAGACACCTGCAGCAACTGGAAAGACCCCAAAAGTACCTCACCAAGAGGATCAAAAGGCTCAAACAGATGCCATATGCTGCCTGGTTAAAGAAACTCCAGCTCTACTCAGTGGCATACCGCCTGCTCAGAGGCGATCTGTGCCTGACGTATAAAGCCATGTCCAACCTGGAATTAATGGACATGCTGCACCTCAGAAAATCTAAATCCCTTAGAGCCACCCGCTCGAGGGACTTGAACCTCAGCACAGAAATAAATAGCACATGCTGGAGGGATAGATTCATAACCCAGAGGCTCCCTTCTCTCTGGAATAGAATTCCAGTTCATGTTAGGCAGAGCAACTCACTGATTCTCTTCAAGAAGAATCTTGATGAGTGGATGGGGGATCGTAGGTTTGTCCCGGGGATTACTTCTGTGTCACTATTAGACAGAAACATAGTAAACTAAACTTTAAAAAGGGCACTGTATACTCAAATCAAGGGGTGGTGTAAGCCAAACACAATCGGGCTAGGCTTATAAATGCCCCAGGGCAGATAGCCTAGTTTGAACCTATGAATCAAACAGGAGAGGTCCCAGGACGGAACCCTGTGGTACTCCACTTGTCACTGCTATGAGGTCAGATTTGGAGTCTGCAACTTTTACAGTGTGGGTTCTGTCAGTGAGCCAGTTGGCAACCCATCTTGTGACATAGAGATTTATACCTAGTTTAGTGAGTTTAGCTATAATTCCAGAATGGGGGATGGTGTCGAAAGCCTTGGCAAGGACAAGATAGGCTGTGTGAACCACCTTACCCTCATCTACGGCTTTGGTGACTGCCTCAAAGAAGTCGATCAGGTTCAGGAGGCATGACCTGCCTTTCACAAACCCGAACTGGGTGGGATCCAGAGTTTGGAGGTTACCAATGTCTTTGTTTATGAGTTCCATGATGATACGTTCCATGGCCTTGCCCACCAGGCTCTTCAGGCTAATAGGTCGATAGTTCCCGGGATCAGTGGTGGCTCCCCCTTTGTGGAGTGGAATAACTGTTGCTGTGCGCCATTCAGTGGGTACATAGCCTGATGCGAGGCTATTATTGAACATGGTGCTTAAGTGGGGAGCCAGTTCATTCTGATGTTTGTGTAAAACGCAGCCTGGGATGTTGTCCGGTCCCATGGATGCTGTGTTTTTGGCTTTAGAGTGCAGCTTTTACCTGTGTAGTTGTGATTACAGGGACTCTGCATTCTTCCTGTATAGATATGGGCCCTTTACGGGGTGAGGGGGGATAAAGTTAGCACTGAATCTGTCTGCCAGGATGTTGGCAATATCAGTTGGTTCTGTAATTTCTCTAATTGACACAGTCAGCTTGTAAATGGTTCATCTCCTAGGCCCCTCCTTGCAAATGTTTCACCTCACAAGGCCCTGCTTACACTTTTCAAGGGTACCAGAACTTTTTTTGGATGAGGGCTAGGGTTAGAAACCCCCATGTGGACGTTAGCCTAATACTCACCTATGGACCTATGTAAGTTAAACTGTTTTGCTTACATTTAATTTGAATCCATTGTCCTTGCACCAGTTGTTAGCATGGTCTAAGATGCATTGGACCAACTGAGAGTCAGCTGAAAGAATAATAGCACCTAATTTTTCAGTCATCTGTGAACTTAGTTAACCATAGACCAGGAGTACTGGTGTGATAGTCTGAGAAATATATGCCAAAAAAGTGAGGGTCCAAAACTGAGCCCTGTGGTACACCACTTGTAACTGTTTTTGCTTTCAGATGTGGTACTTGCTTCTCTAACTACATGAGTTTTGTAAGACAACCAGTTAGCTATCCATCACATAGTTTAAGGATTTATATTCAGCTTTATAAGTCTATCAGTATTGCTTGCATGGCGAATAGTGTCAAAGGCCTTTTCAAGGTCTAGGTATGCAGTATGCACTGCATAACCACTAAGCACTGCTTCTGTTACTTTTTTAGCTTAAAGAGGCAGGAGTTTCCTTTGAAAAGGGCAAATTGATGAGAGTCCAGGTTTGAGACATTTTCAATGTCCACATTAATGAAGTCTGAGATAAAGCACTACATAGGTTTCAGTATGAGACTAGTCAGTCTAATGGATGCATAGTTACCAGCAGGGTCCATGGTTGGGCCACCCTTGTGTATTGGCATTACAATAGCTGTTTTCCATGTTTCAGGAATGTAACCAGTAGAAAGGCTTAGATTAAAGAGTTTAACTAGGGATTCAGAAATGCCATGTTTTGCACTGATCGTCGGGCAACTTGATATGTTGCCAGGGCCTGTGGATGAAGTATTCTTAGTTTTTGAAAGGGCTGAGAAAACTTGTCCCATAGTAATTAAAGGGGGTTGCTGGGACTGTGAAACCTGTAAGTGGAGTAAAATCTGGACTAAATTTGTTAGCTAGGATATTGGCTATTTCCTTTGGGTCACAGAGTGTACTGTTATTGCGGACTAGCTCCGAACACTGTTGGTGGTAGTTCTTAACTTTCTGACATAGTTAAAAAAATATATACAGTTATTTTTGGCTTTAGTGGCTATTTGTAGTTCATACTCAGCTCTGAGTTTTCTTATGATTCCCTTAAGCTCTTTCTTTGCTTAAGTATGCTTTTACTGTAGATAGAATGAGGCCTCTTATAAGCATTAAGCAGTTTCTTTATCTTGTTATATAATTTATTTATACTGGTATTGTGCTGTAGGTGTTTGTTTTTAAATTTCCCACTAAATTTGTTGCTGCTAGGGACTGCCTTATCAGTATAACTATTTAAGGGAGAGTAGAACTCAGAGGCATAGGTAGGTGCTTTAGCAATAGGATCCTTCAGAGGATGATTATAGCAGAATTTGTTTCAGTCATCAAGTAACTGAAGGACGTTTGTTTTTCACAAGTCCCTAAACACAGAACTGTTTACAAGGGAATGAACAATGATGAGAGTGATACATCTTCCTCAGCATTCTCAAGTAAACCCCAAAGTTTGGGAGACTCTGGAGATGTTCTCCCTATCAAGAACTCCTCTGAAGCCCTTTTTGGTCCACCAAGCAAACTTTGTGTTTCCTTTAGTTTTAGATATTGTTATGGTGATTACTAAAGCTGCTTAGGCCACACCCAGAAACAGTGGCCTCGGTTCCTAAAAAGGTGGTCATAGAGGTGTATTCTCTCATAGACTGGGCATTCTCCCTGGGACTTCCATGCTAATCTGCACAGATAAAAAAAAATAACTTGTACTTCTCAGAGTTCTGTAGTTCATCAGTCTGACAGGGTCCCAAACACTTGGTGATCATGGGAAGGCATATCCTTTACATTTGCTTTAATTTGCTTTCATTATTTTGTTTTATTTATTTTTTATCTGGTTTTAATCTTGGCCCATATGATGGAGTTCTCTATTGAAATGTTAGATGAGATGACATCTAACATAGAACAGTAGCCAGATGGACCAGCTAGACAAAAGCCTGTGTTCTAATTGTCAGCACTGTCCATTTTGGCCAATGTCATTATAATCGTGACTTTTAAATGGTTAAATGTTCATCATGGGTAGTAGTTGTGGGCGTTACATTATGTCACCATGCCTTGGCTTTGTCTGACTGATCTTGCCCAGGATCCACGGTGATGTTTACGAATGTCTCCTTTCACAATTCTTAAATCTTTGGCCCAGAAATGAAGGCTGACATTGAGAGGATGGAACAGGAGGGAAAGACTTTGATGACATTTGCATCAAATTTTCTTTTCCATAACTTTCCTTCTCCATAATCTTGAAAAACAGCTTAAATTTCATCTCAAACACAACAGTCAAGGCTCAGGTAAGGATCCAGCTCCCCTGGACTGTTTCTAGAAAGGCCATACTAGCTGTGGTGTGCATTCATGGTGATCACCAGCAGCTGCAGGTCTTTTGTGCTAGGGTTACAGCAGCGTTTGAAGCAGTTGGGCTGGTCTTTTGTCCCTTCTTGGGTAGGGTGACTACCTGTTGCAACTAACCGTTAGGTCTGGATCATCATTACTGGGGGGGAGGGGGAAGCTTGTATTCTAATTGTCACTGAAATTGTTTTCAACTACTATGGCCCTCAATCCCTTGCCAGACATCCCTCCTTGTTAGAGGAAGACAGCTAAACCCTAGGTGGTACAGCTCTTAAAGAAAAGGAGAGGTATAGCTAGACAGTGTGAAGGGGGCATTTGCCCCAGGAGCAAAGTATTGGCAGTTATTAATCATTCTTCAGTGCATTGCCAAAATTCAGAAATTAATTTACAGTCAGGATAGAGGCATGTAAGCACTCTGTGTGGTATAAACAGTTTGTTTGCTTTACACTATGGCAAGCAGTAATAAAAGAGCTTTTGTTTTTTTTTGTTTTTTTTTTGTCCTCAAGTGTAAGAGGATTTTTTTTCTCTCCTCAGTTTAAAAATTTGACGGGGTGGGATGCCAGAAGAGGCTAGGGATATCAAGCCCATCCTAAATCTAAGTGGCTTAACAATCTTCCGTATGACCTCAGTTTAAACAAACCTCCTTTGTCTAGACAAACAGGCACTTCTGTTTGGTCTCATGTCAGATCCTAGCCTACTCATCAAATGTATGTCCAGGTGGTATAATGGTAATTTTTTTCTCTACTATTCCTGTCCATTTGTAAAACCGTATATCTTGTTTCAGCAAAAATACTGTAAATAATGTAAGCAGATGCATTTGCATTTGCTGGGAACCAAGGATTTTGTCTGCCTGGCTCCTCACTGCAGCTTTCCAAGATCAGCATGCTTCATTCATTCATTCATTCATTCATTCATTCATTCATGTGTTTGCTTGTTTATTTATGTATTTAATTATTTATTTATATTTGTATGTATGCATTTGTTTATATCACTTTGTTAACCAGGTTAGTGGATTGGTCCATTTATCCCTTTTCAGCTGCATTCTGGCTCGTTATTGCATTAAGAGAGAGGATTAGCACAGTAACAGGCACATAGCAGTATAAGTATTGGCATTAGTTGGGAGGGTGGCCTAATGGTTAAGATGTTTGCCTTACAAACACAAGGTGCAGGGTTTGAGTCTCACAAGGGGTAATTGTCTAGGCTTACAGTGGCTCACAAGGGCAGTTAGCCACCTATGAACCTATATCCATAGTGAGGGATTTTCATGCATCTCAGTAAATCAGTCACATACTGAAATTGAAGAGCTGGTGACACAGTATATATTTAAGTATGTGCATGCAGTGTAGTGCTTGGAATGCAAAGTTAGCATTAATTGTTAGTACAGTACATAGGTAATACTTGGTAACAAGCAATTAGTGTTGAATGTATTTGTGTGTTTGCTGCATAAATAATACTAAGTTAGTCAATGTTTAAGTAGGTGCATTTGTATTCTTATCTTATTTGGTGAAGAAGCCTCTGACAAGTCGCTCTCAATATCTGTATATGACTGAGCTTTCTCAATTCTTAAGTTTTTTAAATATATATATATATATATATATATATATATATATATATATATATACATACATATACACACACACATATATATATATATATACACACACACACACATATATATATATATATATATATATATATATATATATATATTTTTTTTTTTTTTCTTTATTTCCTTTTATTTACCAGGAAAGTCTGACTGGGCATGCAGTCCATTTTTCAACAGAGGCCCAAGGGAAAAAACTCTGGATATAGCAAAGTAATTATACATTGCATAGATAAAACCTTCCAGTAAACAACACCATAAAAAAATGTAACTTACAGAGGAAAAATAAAGGATCTGTTTACATAATTTACAGTATTTTTGCTGAAACAAGATATATGTTTTTGCAAATGGACAGGAATAATAGAGAAAAAAATGACCATTATAAGTTGTGGCAGTCTTAATGTTACAGATTGTGAGCTGGATGTATTGGCTTCCAACAACAGGCACCCCATAGCCCGGGTTCAGGTCTTATTGTGCAAAGTTGCTGCTATTCTCATTTTCCATAGCATTTCAGTGCACCAGAGTATGATGGTGCTGGTTCTCCTAACAGTAGCCATCCCTATGGTTTCCCTGGCAAGATTCCAAATGGGAGTTCTTCAGTGTAATTTTTGGATGCTATGATCACAAGATATGGACTCAGTAGGATACAAGGTCCACCGATCTTACTCACGTGGATAACATTACTGCAGTGTTCGAATGTCAACAATCTTGAGCCGTCTGCTGTATCTTCTGCCATCTTGCATGGCAGCCACTATTGATACATTGGTTTTAAGATACAGGTGCATTTTAATGGTCAGGCAGTTCAAGGAATGAAATGATCTAAAGTACTGTTTCTTTGCATGAGCATATTGGCGATGAAAGCATTTCTTCTTTCACTTCAGGCCTTCACTCCCTGTCTGCAGGAATCCTGTCATATAAACAAAGTTATATGGAATATCCACAAACAGAGAGGAAACTAAGCATCTGAAGTAGGCAGACTTCATTCGTCTGCAACCTGTGGGTATCGGATCCGACCTCGGATCCGAGCCGGCAATTCAAAAGCTTAGGCTCCGAGCTCCTAGCTCCTCCCTCTTACCCATAACCCCTTGCCAAGCCCTGACTGACCTCAGATTTCGTTTGCCACTTTTCAAGAAGCAACGGAATTCTAGAGCTCCTGGCGTTGGTTGAGATAAGTTTAGATTTTCTGACAGAAAAAGTTTTCAAATTCTCTGTTTTTGTTATTAATCTAGTTAGTGTTGTGTGTGGTTAAGGCTTTCCTCCCTCTTTAGTTAATTTTTCTCGGGTTTTCGTAGTTTGTTTGTGTGTGTGTGTATTTAGGCCTTAGGTTTGTAATGTCTGAAGCCCCTAAGGCTGTTTTCTCGAAATGTACCGAGTGTGGCCATAAGCTGTCCCCAGCAGATGGCCACACTCGGATGCAAGTCATCTTGGGGTTGAACACCTGTCTTCTGGTTGTACCATTTGTGCAGGGTTCAACCCCCGGGCTTTAAGGGAACGGAGGTCGGGTTGGTGCTGGCAGGTCTTTTACCCCCAGATACTGCTTCGGCCTCTGCCCCTTCCAGTCAGCAACCTGTTGCTGTGAGTTCTCCCCCTCCGGCTGGGACTCAACCTCCCTTAAAGTTGCCGGAGGGGAAGGATTCTTCTAGGGAAAGACAGAAGGAGAGGCACAGGAGAAGCACCACAAGAGGAGAGCCGAAACTTCTAGTTCGGCTCCTCCATCTAAGCGGGCCTCCCCTGTGCCTTCTAGCTTTCCTCCTCCTCGGCTCCACTCCCCTCGGTTCTCTCCTGGACCCGAGGAGGAGGAGGCTAGCCCTTCCAGGAGGTCACCGAGACGGCTCTCTAGGTCCGCTTCGGTGGCCTCCTCTAGATCGACTTTTTCAATGAGCGAAGCTGATATGGACCGGATGATGAGGAAATTCATCCAGGCCCAAATGCAAATGGGAGTGCTCCTAGCCCCCCCCCCATCCGGGAGGGGCTTCGACCCCTTTTTTCGCCCCCTTAGCTCCTTCTCCGACCCATACCACAGGTTCGGAGCTATTGGCGCCGTGCAGATTTGGATCCGGGGGTGGGTCGGATCCGATAGGTCGGCGCACCTCGGATCCGTCCCATCCCTTGAGTGCTTCGGTACCGGACCCGACCTCGAGCCGAGGGCCGAGCCTCGGATCCGAGGGAGCTGGTGTGTCTTCGGCCCGTCCAGGTCGGAGCACACTGGTCTCGGATCCGACGGTTTCGCTCCGACTCCGATCCGCACGCCGGATCCGAGTGGGGGTCGGCTCGGGCTTAGAGAAGCTGGCTCCCCTCGGCTTTCAACGTTATGGAAAGGGCACTGTCGAGGACATCCGGACCCCGGTCCCTGCCACGGCTCCATCCCGCACTCCATTGCAGTTGGGCCAGGCCCCCACCAGCCGGTCCCAGGGACAGCCCGCCTCGATGTCCCAAGTGGTTCCCTTGGAACATCCATCTGCTGAAGAGTACTCCTCGGACAGCCCCGATGAAGTACCTCGAAGCGTAAGTGCAAGAGGAGGCACATGGACTCCCTGAGTCCGTCACTGAAGACACGGACTTGGATGAAGGGAAGGCTCCCTAGGTCACCCCTGAGGACGTCTCATTTGCAGACATCATGGAGATGTTAAGGATCAGGGGTGGTCTGCCCCAAGGCTTCTTCGGACGAGTCTGTGTTCTTGGAGGCATTCGAGGGGCCCTTCTACCTCTTGGGTGTCCCTCCTGCTGACCCCCTGATGGATCTTATATCCATCAGGGCGTGGAAGGATCCGGACACCATTGAGCCTATCCCTAAGCGCCCGGACCGCATTCTTTCTCCTCCATCAGACCGCACCCACTGGAGTAAGGGTCCCCCAGTAGATGCCATGATGATGGCTGCAGCCACGAAGAGGGAATTGGCCCAGGAGAGTCCCTCCGTCCATCCTCCGGGCAAGGAGTCCCGTTCGATGGATCGCATTGGGAAGCGAGTTTTTAGTTCAGCGACCTTCTCCTTGAGAGCGCTGAACTACATGGCACATGTCATTAGGATGCAGCGGGATCTGATTAAAGAATACGCTGCATCTCCCCCGGAGTCCATCTCGAGTGAGGATAAACAGATTTACTCCACCCGAATGGCCACTCTCAGATCAGTATCCAATACATCTATGTGGCTGCTGTCTCATGCTACTGAGGGAGCCGCTAGAGCCAGCGGAGCAGGCCTAGTCATGAGGCGACAGGCCTGGCTCCGCCATTGTGATTTTGCAGAGCCCTTCAAGGCGACCTTCGCGAATGCCCCTTTCGATGGTTCTGCCTTGTTTGGCAAGACTGTTCGCGAGACATTAGTCCAGAGCGAAAAGGACAGGAAGACGCTGTCTGCCGTCGGAGTCCGCTTCTCAGCTCCCCAGAGGTCCTTCTCTAAGAACCAAAAGGGACAGAAGAAGATGTGGTTCCGGAAGTCGCAGCAGTCCCAACCTGCTCCGGATAACCAGTCCTTCCGTGGCAGAGGAGGACGGGGAGGTCGTCGTGCCAGAGGCAGGGGGGATCCTGGCAATTTTGGGTCCAGAGAACCCTTCTCTGAGAGACCCACGCAGCAGCCCTGAAGGGTTGCCCGGCTGTCCATCTCTGGAGGCAGTCGGGGGGCGGTTTTCGATGCACCTGACTTCTTGGGAGTCCATAACAACAGACAGTTGGGTGCTTCAACTTATATCCAGAGGTTATTCAATACCCCTATTCAAGATTCCCAAATCTCGCAGCCTCCCAGATGTTCCACCCGACCAAAGGGAGGCGGCAGCTATCGAAATCGAGCAGCTGCTAGAAAAAAGAGCCATCCAGCGCGTCCCCCCAGATCAAGCCGGATTAGGGTTTTACTCCAGGTTCTTTTTGGTGCCAAAGAAGATGGGGGACTTAAGACCAATCTTAGACCTTTCCCAGTTGAACCTGTCAGTAACCAAGCAAAAGTTCCGGATGGTCACCCTGCAATCTATACTCCCCTCTTGAGGGAGAACGACTGGATGTGTTCCATAGACCTCAAGGATGCGTACTACCACATTCGGATGGACAGACGATCCAGGAGGTTTCTTCGCTTCCGGCTGGGAGCCAGTCATTATCAGTTCAGGGTCCTCCCCTTTGGTCTCACCTCAGCCCCCAGGGTGTTTACCAAGGTGCTAGCGGTGGTAGCGGCCCACCTGAGGCTCCAGGGATTACAGGTCTTTCCGTACCTGGACGACTGGCTCCTGACGGCATCATCAAGGCATCTTCTGTGCTCAGCCAGGGATTACTTTCTTCAACTAGCACCAAGGCTGGGCATCACGATCAACTGGGAGAAATCATTTCTGAATCCAACTCAAATTATAGATTTCATAGGAGGAAGACTAGACACCAGATCAATGCGAGCCTTCCTCACCCCAGACCGTATCGCCAGCCTGAAGTGTCATGTGACAGCAATCCTGCAACCATCTCCAACTGCAGCTTCGGGTCCTGAGGGCCCTAGGTTCTATGGCGGCAGCTATCCCGCTTCTAATTCATGCCCGTTTACGCATGCGGGTTCTTCAATGGACCCTTCAAGTTCAGTGGTCTCCTCTTTGTTCGTCTCTAAACGCTCCGATTGCGGTCAGCAGAGCGTGCAGGGACTCCTTCTGTGGTGGCTTCTTTCTCCGGAGCCCTGGCAGGGAGACCTTTTGCGCTGCATTTCCCGAGCCACAGTGACCACGGACGCTTCTTGCCTCGGGTGGGGGGGGGCATTCTGCGGGAAAGATTGTCCAAGGCACGTGGAATCCCACAGAGACGTCATTGCATATAAATGTCCTGGAAATGAGGGTGGTGCTCCTAGCGTTGCAAGCACTTCACCACGTTCTTCCTTCAGGGACTATTGCGATTCAGACAGACAACATGTCGGTAGTCTGGTATATCAACAAGCAGGAGGAACCAGGTCTTACCCCCTTTGTCGAGAGGCCATGAGAGTCTGGGAATGGGCAATTTCCACCAAACGCTTTCTGGTAGCAACGCACATTCTGGGAAAGTCCAACATCCTTGCGGACAAGCTCAGTCGCACCATCCTTTCTCCACACGAGTGGTCCCTCAATCTTCAAGTAGCGAAGAAGATTTTTGCCGTTTGGGGCAACCCTGTTGCGATCTTTTGCCTCTCCCTCAAACGCCAAATGCGACAATTTCTTCGCTCTGCTTCCCCACCAGGAATTCCCGAGGATGCTCTGGTGCATGCTTGGCCTCCCGGTCTCCTTTATGCCTACCCTCCACTTCCTCTGATGCAGAGGCTTCTGCAGAAAGCCAACAGTTTGGGGAGCAGAATGATTCTCATTGCCCCATTCTGGCCTCGACAGCCTTGGTTCCCCTTTGTATGGTCTCACAAAATCAATCCACCATGGATTCTGGATCCAATTTCGGATCTCATCTCTCACCCTCTGGGAATGTCAGTTCCCAATCTGCGGACCCTGAAGTTGACAGCTTGGCTGCTCCAGTTCCAACCTTAATTAGGACTCCCGGTATCTCTTCACCGGTCAAGGCCATTTTGGTGGCTGCTCATAAACCTTCCACCAGACAGGTTTATCGGAGTAAATGGAAGAGGTTCTCTATATGGGCAGGACAGAGAACTGTGGATCCTTTTTCAGCACCTATGTCTGCGGTGCTGGATTTTCTAACAGACCTCTTTCATCAAGGGGCTAGTTCTTCCACGATTAAGGTACAATTGGCGGCTATCTCGCATTATCACATTGGTCATGACACAGCTCCCCTTATGACAGCGAAATTATGCAAAACTTTTCTCAAAGGAGTTTTTTTGTTAAGGCCTCCAGTCAAGCAGGTTGTACCGCCTTGGGACTTGTCTTTAGTCCTGCAGGCCCTTACTGCTCCTCCCTTCGAGCCTGCAGCTTCTGCTGATTTAAAATACCTTTCCTGGAAGACTGCCTTTCTGGTAGCTATCACTTCAGCCAGAAGGGTGTCTGAGCTTCAGGCTCTATGTGTCAAACCGCCTTATCTTTCTTTCTTCCCTGATAGGGTGTGCCTCAGGACCAATCCATCTTTTCTTCCGAAGGTCTCTTCTGAATCCAATATTAACCAGTCAATCAATTTGCCTGTGTTTTTTTCCCAAGTATTCAAACAAAGGAGAATACAAATTGCATTCCTTGGATGTTCATAGACAATTACGTTTTTATATTAACAGGACAGCTGGCCACAGGAAATCAGATCAGCTGTTCGTCTCCTTTGCTAAATTTGCTCTGGGTAAAGCAGTATCTAAAGTCACTCTATCTAAATGGATTGCTAATTGCATTCTGCAGGCATATGACACTTCAGGCAGATCTGCTCCTCAGAGGGTTACGGCTCATTCTACTAGGGCAGTTTCTACGTCAGCCGCCTTTAAGTCCCGTGTTTCGTTGGATGATATCTGCGCGGCAGCTACTTGGGCCTTGCCTCATACTTTTATTTCTCATTACAAGGTGGATGTTGTTTCTAGAGGAAGAGCATCCTTTGGCTCAGCGGTGTTCCGGAACATCCTTCCATGATGGCCGCCCAAGATTCAGGTAGCTAGGGACTCTGTCCCACAGGTTGCAGACGAATGAAGTCTGCCTACTTCAGATTTAGAAGTTATGTACTCACCATAACGTTCCATCTGAGTAGGTGACTTCATTCGGATGCAACCATCCCCCTGACCTTTATAGAGCGAGTATTTATGCTGTTTTAGTGTACTGTTGTCAGTATTTTGAGGCAAACTCAATCTGAGGTCAGTCAGGGCTTGGCAAGGGGTTATGGGTAAGAGGGAGGAGCTAGGAGCTCGGAGCCTAAGCTTTTGAATTGCCGGCTCGGATCCGAGGTCGGATCCGATACCCACAGGTTGCATCCGAATGAAGTCACCTACTCAGATGGAACGTTATGGTGAGTACATAACTTCTAATTATCCTCTAGCTCAGGAATTCTGGAAAAAGTAAAAAATAATGTGGGACAAAGACCAACAGCAAGTTTTTAGTATTACTATAATTCACTGAAAAGTAAATAAAAACACATTTTTCATCAGCATGCATTTTCTAAATAAGAAATATGAAACTCTAATGTATGTCATTATTGACTATCCTCAGTGACCAGAAAGTCAGAAATTTTACAAGGGGCAGGACAGAAATATGATGCAAAATTAGGAATTATTTAGAAGAATGGCTCTGTACATGGATGCAGTGAGAGTTTAGGAATGGGCCACATCTACAGAATACTTTCTAGTGGCAGGCCACATTCTGGGGGAGTCCAACTCCTTGGTGAACAGACAGATTCCTGTTTATGTTGCATGAGTGGTCCCTTAATTCTTTGGTGACAAGGAGGATCTCTTAATGGTGGTGGAAGCTGTGGTGAACGTAGTTCAAGTCCCTGTCCAATGCCAAATGCAGGGATGTGTTCTCCCTCATGTCATCATCTGTGAGACTCATACCTCCCTACGTCTTTGCTCAGGAGTTCTGGATAAAGCCAAAAAACAACTAGGAGACAAAGGTCCAGAAATAGAGACAATTTTTAAATATTAGTCTAATTCACTTAGAAAGTTAATAGAACAGGTTTTATATCACCTCACATTTTCTTTTTTAAACTGCACTTTATTGAAGTTAATAAAAAAGGACATGCAAAATAATCAACCAGACAAATTAATTTGACAAGGGAAATGCATAAAAATAAGACTGTCAGAATAAAAACATTACAGAAACAGAGCAACAAAAAACATAAATCCAGTGTAAAAAACATTATTAACCATTGAGAATTATCCCCTAGAAGTCCTAGATATTCACCTAATAATTTCCATTCATTAGGAATAGTCGTTTTTGCAAACTCATCCTTAAATCCTTACAAGATTTTACTATGATATTGTCTTAAGAAACAATCAAACCTCTCTACTGAAACAAGAGCAATACTTTACAATGTTTCTGAATAAAAATATTGTCTACACTTGCCAGAACCCAGCCAGCATACTATATCGTGTGTATATTAGAGTTCACCAAAGAGAGAGTACCTTAAAAATCTAAAATTTCCATGTATCTTGGGTCTCAGTAGACACCCTAGATACCTTAAACAATACAACTTGGAACCTAAAATAGCAGTCCCTAACAATACCATAATACTTAACATATGGAAATTATCTGTTCCAGTTATTCACCAACAGTGACCTTGCTCATCCCTATTCATGCTGGCCTGATGAGTTGGTTGTTAAGTACATTCTAAAAATGAGTCAGAGTTGTTAATCTTTACATTTGGGCTGCATTAAGTATGCAGGGGCTTCCCGTACCTTATCCCAGTCCTCTGTATTCAGCTGAATTCCCACCTGCATGTTCCATATGCATTTCTTTAGTTGCAAACAGCTCCTGTCCAGTGTTCCCACAAGTCTGTGTAAACCCCCTTTGGCTCAATATTTTTACACCACTCCATTCATTCCAAGGCATATATTTGCCCATTTTCTCTACTGAGACAGTACATCTCCAAATCTGGGAAAGCTGCAATATATGAAGCAGCCTTGCTCTTTATTTGGTACAGCTCACAGAAGGTAAGAAATCCAAAAAATCAATACCATTCAAGTCCACCAGCAGCTGCTCCTATGATAACAGGATGTTGACTGTACACACCTCCCTAAACCTAGGTGGTACATAACTCAGCACTAATGGACATGTCCACAATATTTTACGAGAACCCCCACCCCATTCCAGTTCTGTATATAAGCCACAGTCTTCAGCTGACATGTTCTGATAGTTAGACTAAGTTTCCCTTTCAAAAGAGAAAAAATAGGGGCTCTCCCTGACCCCACCCGCACCCCTCCACTTCTGGATATTTGAGATGCCATGTACAAGCTTGATTAAGCTGCAGTATCTTGAATGCCTAGGTGCAGTCGAATTAGGTGCAGTATTTTCAAACTACCCCAAAAACTTGGAAAGTTAATGGCCATAGCTGATATACACCTATTCTTCCCAAATGTCTCATTGGTAATATACGTCTGTAACTCACCCACTATTGGATAGGATACTGCTGCTAGCAGATTGTGGAAAACACACAAAATGTGTAGCATTATCATAGTCTGAACTGAATGAACTTTGTCCAGAATTGTATTAAAATGTACCAAGGAAGACTTAACTCCTTAGCCTTCTTCACTAAGCATCCCAAATTCTGATGTATTGTAGAAACAAGTGTCTTAGCTACCTTAAAACCCAAATGTTAATGGCTAGCAACTACAGCAGTATAACTGTCTTCCTGGCTTTGGGAACTATCTTTTTATAGCAACAAATCAGATTTATCTAAATTACAATATACATTAGACACCTTCCCTAAAGAATGAAAGATTGTCAGTAACCCAATGAGACATTTCAGAATGTCAGTACTGAGTAGCACACAGTCATCAGCAAATAACATAAAGCTACTCCTAACTCCTGTCTCCTCCAAATTAACTAAAATTGTTCTACCTTGAAAGTTACTATTCTATCACCAACAAAAATAAACCAGGAGAAAAGAGGGCGAACTTGGCATGTGTCACTTCCTGTATTGATGTTTGCCGTAGTCTGCATTCACCACTGTCCTAAATGATGGGTTCTTCTATAAAGCCTTTATCTAAGCTATAACATTTTTTACCAGAATATCTAATCCTCAAAACCTCAAACAGGAAGGGGCAATGATCCAAATCAAAAGTTTTGACTATGTCAAAAAAGCCACTCCTACCTTGCCACCCTTTCTACCATACCTTTCCAAAAAGGATGTTACTCCCCCCAATTATTCATTATATTCCTCCCTTTTGTAAACCAGTTTTTGTCCATGTGCATTAACCTTGGAAGGAGTCTATCAAATCTCCCTACCAAAACCTTTGTAAAAATTATTACATCTATATGTATCAATGATATGAGGCAAATGCCCTTTAATTGGCACTCCTTCATTCCTTTTGGGAAGAAGAGTATTTGCTTGATTTAATAGGGAGCATTGTTCCTCAATCCCATACCAAGAGTTAAACACATCCACTAAAGATGGTATTACAAGCCCCTCCCACACACACTTATACAATTCAGTACAAATAACATCTAGCCCCAGTGCTTTATTAGGCTGCATCAGGGCAATAGCTTGTGTACCTGCTAACATAGTAAGAGGGTTACTCAATACATCCCTATCCATCTTAGTAAGATGTTTGTCCATAGCAGCAAAGAAAGTCTACTTCCTCATCTTGGTAGAGGTTGTAGGACTATATAAAGTAAAATAATCATTATAGAAGGCTTCTCTAATAGCACACTCCTCAAGCAGTAACTGTACAGTAGACATTTGGATATAAGGGACCTAGACAGAAGTACCCCTTTTATTGAGAAACCAAACTATATATTTAGTATTACCTTCTTAACTAAGCCACCAGAAATCAACCCCACCCTCCTTCACCTACTCTCAGTCTTTTGAAATCTCCAAAAAAGGATAACTCTAGCCAAAGCCACATTTCCAGGGATTTTGAAAGCTCCACCTCCTCCCCACCTACACTTTGGTCTAAACCTTGTGTAACTCTTGTGTTTTGCCACTTATATATTTGCCCCTAATCTTCCTAAAGCAGCTGTGTATTTTTTCCTTCAAATCTCCATGGAGTGCCACTTTAATACCCTCCAACCAAATTCTAGGGTTAATGATATCCTTAATTGAGTTCCTTTCCATGACTTCCAATAGTAACACTGTAAACTCCTCCTTTCCTTTATGGTTCTTCCATTAGATATGAACCCGTTGCCATTTCCTCATTCTGGACAATGCCCCTCCTGGCAAATCATCACCTTGACAGGGGTGTGATCTGACAGCAAAATTCTGTGAATGGTTGGGCTATTTATTCATAATAAATAATGTACTTTAATCAAAGTTAAGTCAGTCCTACTACCATGCTTAGTTAAATCTGTAAAAAAAGAAGGTTGGACTGCACTCAGTTTAGCATATCTCCAAATATCTCCCCATCCACAGTGCACCATCCACTAGAGAAGAAGCTTCTGCCATTTACTGTGGTACTAATGCCTGTCAAATAATTTATCTACGTACCCATCCTAAATTAAATTAAAATCCTCTACCAAGACTGAAATTACATTTGCCTGTACAACCTCCTGCCACACATCTAAAAAATCATTTAAAAAAGTCTTCATCATCCCTATTGTGAGCATAAATGTTTCCAGTCATCTAGTGTTTTCCTTCTGTCAGA
Organism: Protopterus annectens; assembly: GCF_019279795.1. Taxonomy (NCBI): domain Eukaryota; kingdom Metazoa; phylum Chordata; order Ceratodontiformes; family Protopteridae; genus Protopterus; species Protopterus annectens. The sequence goes on along the minus strand of NC_056727.1, from coordinate 301,101,454 downwards.
CCTTCCCATATCAGCCAACATCCAATACCACTAGTCAGATTGTGAATAGTAACCAACTGCAATGATCAATGAAACATAATTATCAATCCCTTCTTATATCCCCCAGGTTTATAATCACCAAAAATCACATCAAAAATCTCTTATTTTCAATTTGTGTGCTTCTCTCATCTTGAGTTTTGTTTCCTGCAAACACAGCACTCTCGCAGCACTTCTAATCTATTGTTGTATACTAGAGCAGGAAGCAGGATGGGATCACCCCGTACACTACAGGATAGCAGTTGTTTGTGTTGATTTCCTCCACCAATCTCATTGTATAAGAGCTGTGAGATCACCACACTTGCATTGCCAGGCTGATCTAATCCCCCATGCACCCCTTCTGTAGAATCCATTGTCAGTCTCCCAGCTAGGTAAAAACAAAAGTAATGCTATTCTTTTCCAACATGCTTTGGGTTCTGCCAGGTAGCTATTTGTATCTTTAATGTGTTTTAGTAATATTTTCTCAAGAGCCATAAATTGCACGATAGCCTTAGTAATATCTTTGGAAAGATGTAGAAGAAATGTCTGTGCCATAGCAACTAAATAGTGTTTGCTAAAATTTATGTTTGAAAGAGATTTAATATTATTTTTGCAGTTATTAAAAATTAAATAAAAATTCAATGTCAAGAACTTGGTTACAGTATATGCAAAACTGAGAAAGGTACTGACAGCCATAAAACAGTTGATTAATACAGATATGTACTATATGTAGCATTTATGATGGACTTTTTTTGATTCCAAATGGAAGCAGTTTAGGGAAATATACGAGCTATTCGACCACCATTTCCAGTCTGAAGACTATTAAAAGGTGAGAATGCCACATATGCAGTTCATCAGATATATGTACAAAAGTTTATTTCAGTGCAAACGAGGGATTTTAAACTCAAACGACCTCTGCGGCTAAGAATACTCTTCCAAGAGCTAGCAAAAAAAAAAAAGCTGATAAATATCAGTGGGTAGGCTGTTTTGATGCATCACTAACATTATACCTGTCCCTCTCTCAAACTGAAATGACTGTTACGTATAAATTTAATAACTGCAGTTGTTGAAGTGTTGCCAGTATTGCAAAGATACAACATAATTTGGCATTGTAGGCCACAGCACTCACTCACTCAGCACATATTTCTTCAAGTATAACCTGTACTTGCCTGCTTACTGCTGAGTTATAGTATTATCAAAATGGCAGATCACCCACAGTTTTATACAGGTTACATTTCCTTACACATTTGCTACAATTTCAGACAGTCACTTTGCTTCGGTGATGTTTACTTCTATAACAGAATCATCTAGTACTAGGAATTACTGGAAATTTCTCATGACAATCACAAGCATATTTACAGAATAAAATTCATAAAACATGGTACTGTAATCAGCAAAGATTATTAAATAAATGCAGAGCAATGGATTTATATAAAAAAAGAAAACAAGCATTTAAGGTGGTAGCTAATTTTCATGAAAATTATTTTTTTTTCTTAGCATGAGTAAAATGGATCTGTCTTTCCTTCTCATCTTGTTGGTAACTTGGTAATATATTGTATCAACAGGCTTGTCAGTATTAAGTCTGATATTCTGAGATGAAAACATTCTGAATATTACTTGTAAATTTTCATGAATGGGTGAGCCACAATCTTAGCATAGATTTACTCATATTTATAAAGGAGTAGTACTGTGTGATTACTTCTAAATAGTGTCATCATCATTGCAGATGTATTTAGTACGCTTGGGGATCTTTCTCGTGGAAGAAACTTGCACAGTTCTGGAATTCCCATATCCATGCATTTCTGCCTCAAAATTATGTCAAACTAAAACTTCCCTAACTCCTTTTGCACAAACTTTTCAACAGTCTCCATGTCAACAGTGAATGACACGGTTAATATTTTGAACTACAAGTCAAGTGATAGGAAACCTTTGAATCATCTATCATATTTTTTGTACAACTCTAAAATAATATTACCATCGTCTGTCAATGAGATGGCATCAAAGTCTTGTTAAGGATTTCAGACTTGGAAAAGTACTAAGTTGCCAGCATTACTTTGTGTGCCTTAACACAGAACAAGGTGGTTAAACAGGACAATGTCCTGGAGTTGATCCACATGCAAATTACCATAGATAGCATCCCAGAGCATAGCCTAGCAAACTACAGGTCACCCTCTGTCCCAAGAATCTTATGGCTCATAACTAAACCTACTGGAGACCCCTTAGCATTAAAGCAAATACCTATTCTTGAGAGACTTTACCTAACTAACCCTCTGTAGACTGGGAAACATACACTGCCTCAAACAAACAGTCAAACAGTCACAGAGGATTATGGAATTTATTAACACACATTTTCTTGACCGCACACACAGCAGAGGTTCAAACATACTGGACTAGTACTCACCAGTAATGGACAGCACTACAACTCCCCCCCCCCCCAGTGTCACATCCTCACTGACATCAGATCATGACGCTATCTCCTTCAAAATAAAAATCAACTCAGTCACCCAGCAAACCCTGCTACAATCAGCAACTATTCCATAGCAAACTATAACCTATTAAGTGATAGTTTGTCAAAATTCAGTGTTCCTCCTAACCCCCCCAACTTCACAGTAACTTATGTCAAAATGTTCACAGAGACCCTGTGCAACCATGTAATGGCTGTATAGAGCATGCTGTACCTATTAGAAGTAAACCCAAAGCAAAGTCTACAAACAAACCACACTGGTGGTATCCTAACCATGATAGGGTGTATATAACAAAAGAAACAAAACAAACCACACTGGTGGAATCCTAACCTTGATAGGGTGTATATAATGAAAGGAACAAAATAAACCACACTGGTGGAATCCTAACCATGATAGGGTGTATATAATGAAAGGAACAAAATAAACCACACTGGTGGTATCCTAACCATGATAGGGTGTATATAACGAAAGGAACAATGACATGGCTAAAATCAGGAAGAACAACTCCCATGATGTTAAGAGCTCTCTAATTAAATTAAACAGGAAACTAAGAGGACTAAGTTCAATATGGCCAATTATGAGGTCAAGGTAGCCTCATAAGTTAAAGATCACCACGAGGCCTTCTCCAGCCATGTCCATATCCTGAAAGGCAGCACACAACAGTGTGCTGAACTGGTGGTCAGTGGTGCCGCATTCACTGAGCATAGTGAATCTGCTGACTAACAAATTCAACTCAAAATTCACCCCCACTCCCACCCTGCATCACCACAAAATACCTACTAGTATACCCCCCAACTATGATTAGGCTCTGGTGGAACTCAATAAACCCAAAAACATAGTCTCATTTGGACACAACAGTATACTAAGATGCCTCCTAAATAGCTTGAAATATGATCTATCAAGACCACTTTAGTCACTTTTCAGCTACAGCCTTAAAACAGGTTTTGTACCAAGAGAATGGAGGACTGGAATGGTTATCCCACTTCACAAGGGTGGACCATCAGCGTACCCCAGAAACTACAAACTGATTAGTCTAACTTGTCTAATATGCAAAGCTGTGGAGTGAATGATCATAGAAATGATCAATAAAGATGTATGCAACCTTCAAACATTGGAGCAAACCCAGTTTGACTTTGTCAAGGAAAGGCCATGCCTACTAAATATTGTGGACTTCTTTGAGAAGGTCAGCAAGGCAACAGATAAGCAAAAATATTGCATGCCACCTACCTGCACCTGGATAAGGCATTCAGCCTAATACCCCACTCAGGTATTATTGACAAACTCACTGAACTGTGCATAAACACTACACATAACTTACTGGATTGCTAGCTGGTTCACAAACAGGACCCAGGAAGTCAGGATTGCTAAGACCACCTCCACTAAGAGACTGGTCACCAGTGGTGTACCTCAGGGCTCTGAGATGGGGCCACTACTATTTGGCATCTACTTCTTGGACGTAAAGTCTAATGTCAAGGGCATTTGGCTGACCAAGATATGACTACAAACTGGGAGCTATCCTGGAAATGCACATTCTTAACTAAAACACATTAGCAAGTCTGCATCATAAAATAGTAATAAAAAGACATAGAAAAAAACAGGAATAAAGACTGTGACACAGATTAAACCCACTATACAGTAATAAAAGTACTACACACTCAAAATTAAGTACATTACCCGGTTAGGGACAGTAAAAGGCTTTCAAAAAAGGTTAAAAAACAGAGAGACTATGGCAGCCCATCTTTGACTTAAGAGGTAAATCTGAAGATATAGTACAAAAAGTAAAACACTACACAAATAGAAATACATAAATCTAATTAAATAAAGCGAATAAGTATATCATTGACTAAATTGACTTAAGAAAACATTATGCTGGTAGGGAATTTTACTGTTTACATTAGTGTTTTTCATTTATTGGAAGATCCAATACCTGTTAGTCTGGGGAGACATGATCGACAAACCATGAAACTTTGTCAGAAATGGTTTGCACTTGCCACACTTGGCTTCTGGATACTGGCAAAAAATGTATCTATCCCCATAGTGCCTTTTTAATGCTGTCACCAAAAACAGAGTTCCTGCACGCAGAGCAACTGCACGGCACTAAAATAAACTGTATGACAAAAACGAACAGAGCCAGCAGACGTAGATCTGAAGAGACAGTTTAATGTTAGAGGTTAATAAACCTACACATTTATGTACAGACCGGTTTCGGTGGAAAAAACACAACCTTCATCAGTGTATACAGACATAAAATGTGAGCAGCTTATATAATATCAACCATCTTCCCATTGGTGGGTCACAAATTCTCATTGAGACCAGGTGGGAATAATCCCCCTAGCTTAATTATCCATTTTTTCTCCTTGGTATTGAGAATAGAATGCCATCCTGTTTTATTGGTCCTGTTACCTGAGATAATGTCAATAATCATGAATGTAAATTTAGCAGTCTGATGTTCCAGAAAATGTTTGTACAGTGCATTACTAATTTTCTTATTACGAATATTGCTCAAATGTTCTGATATCCTAATTCTGAGTGGTTGTGAGGTTTGTCCTATGTAAAAAGCACCACAGTGACAGCTGGCCATATAAACTATCCAATCACTGCTACAATTGGCAAAGAATTTAATATCATATACCTGTGAGCAGTTTCTAGTTGAAAATTGTTTGGATTTATGAATTTTGTCACAATTGGTGCAGTGTCCACATGGGTAACAGCCAATTAGTGGCTCTCCAGATAATGTAGTTTGGATAAATTGTAAATTGGTCATCCTATTAGCATGTTTGAAATGACTGAAAAAACTGCCTAGGTTCCTACCTTTCCGATATGAGAATTGACATTTCGTTGGGATGAAATTGGAAATATCTGGATCATATGCTAGAATATTCCAATGTTTATTAATACTATCAATGAATTGATTAGTATTCCATGCATATGTTGTTGTAAACCTAATGTTGGTACAGTCCTTACGAATATGTTGTTTATATTGTAAAAAATCCTGTCTATGTGTAGAATTTGTATTATTACTGGCAGTAATAACATCCCCCATGCCATAACCTCTTGATCTAAAACGTTCAGTAAGATCTTGCCTATGATTTTGAAAGGCAGAATCTGTAGAACAAATCCGTTTAATACGTATGAACTGTGATTTTGGAATATTCCGTATGACATGGGGTGGATGGAAACTGGAACCATGTAAAATAGTATTGAATTCAGGATGTTTCCTGAAAACCTCTGTGGAAAGTGTGTTATCAGACTGTTTTGTGATTGAGACATCCAAAAATGTGATGTTTTTATAGTCATAATGAACTGTAAACTCAATGCCCCATTGATTACTGTTGAGATATGATACAAAATCCATCAGGCCTGTAATGTCCCCTTTCCAAATCATCCAACATTCGTCAAGATAGCATCGCCAGATATCAATGTTATCTAAAAAAATGTTATTATTGCAATCATATATAAGGTGATGTTCAACAAAAGCCATAAAAAGATCTGCATAGATGGGAGCAAAAGATGCTCCCATGGCCATACCTTTTACTTGCCAGTAACATTTCTCTTTGTAGAAGAAAACATTGCTGGTTAGAACAAACCTGGCTAATTCTACCAAAAAAGAGTTAAATACTGGTTCATATAAACCAGCTTTGTCTAACCAAAAGGAAAGGGCCTCAAGCCCGGACTTATGAGGAATATTAGTATATAGTGAGCATACATCAAGTGTGCACATAGCCCAATCATCCTCCAACTGACTATCTGATACAATATTCAGGAACATAGTAGTGTCATGTATGCGTGATCTTATTGAGCTAAGTAAGGGCTTCAAATGCAGAGTCAAAAACATAGACAATGGTTCTGTAATATACCCTTTGCCAGAAACAATGGGCCTCCCTGGAGGATTCACCAAACTTTTATGTGTTTTAGGCAAAAAGAAAATGTATTGTATTGTGGGGTCGTGTACTATAAGTTGTTGTGCGGTTTCTTTAGTGATAATAGATTCGTCCTTGGCCCAGAGTACAAACTCTTCAATCCGTTTTTTGAACCTATGTGTGGGATTGATGATCATGTGTCAATAGTATTTTGGATCAGATAACTGTCTCATAGCTTCTCTATCATAATCCAACCAATTTAGAATAACCACAGCACCCCCTTTGTCCGCTGAAATTATAACAATATCCTCGTTATTCTGTAAATCAGATATAGCCTGTTTTTCTGCTAGAGAAATATTATTAGATTTAAATTGCACATCTTGCCCAAAAAAATGGAGATCTTTGAGAATATTTCTCTGGAATTGAAGGACAAGGGGGTGCATAGGTGGATTAAATGTTGATTTGTGATAAACAAATCTATCACTTTCAGAGAGACTAGTATCACCAAAAAACAGTTTAAGATTGAGCAACCTGCAGAATGAAAAAACATCTTGAGCCATGTTATCTTCTGAAATAATGAAACCGGGTACAAAAGACAACCCTTTATTCAGTACAGACAGTTGTATAGGTGAAGGTATGTAATCAGATAAGTTCAAAACATTATTATCATTAGACACATTTATTTTTCCATGACCATCTGTAAAAGACCCTGAATGTTGGTAATGTTTCCTGTGTTTCCTCCCTCCCCTGCGTTGCTTTGGCCTAAAGGGACATAAGAAGTATTCCTGTTGGGGACCGGTGAATCTGTCACTGACTGTGGCTCACTGTCAGTGCATGAGGAAATGTCCTCATTGGAAGAAGCAGAAGTTCTACTTGAACTTTTTAAGATGGACCTGATCCGTTTTTTCCTAGATGTTCTATGAAATGTAGTAGTGAACCTGACTTGTTTAGTGGTATGTGCAAAGGGATTAGAGGTTTGATAGTCACCTTGGTCTCTTTGGAACTTCTTTAGTTTCCTGGTTCGCAATTGGTCCTCTAATGTCTTTATGTCCCCTACTATTTTATTAAGATGAGTTTGGAATGATGGTTCGCCTTCATAAGGCTTAATATCATCAACTAACTTAGTGACCACTTGAATTTCAGAGTCAATAGTTCTGTCATAAAATTTAGACAGAGATTCTACAAAGGAGATTGTTGCCTGCTGCTGAACAGATGACCATTCTTGAAGAAGTTCCTCATCAGCGTTAGAAACTAAAGGCTGAATACGAACTCGAAGGCCTCTCGGGGTGATACCTTTGGCCAAATAGGCCTTAAAAAGCTTTGAGTGCCAAATGTTTGATCTAAGAATCTTAAGATGTAAAAACAAATCATGAAAACCTGAGGCACATTTAGCTTTTTAGATTGTTTGCCTGTTGCTGATCAGTACCAAGGTTCCTTTTTTTGATTATACAACCAATTTGTTGGTATTACATATTTAACAAGGACACAGTTAATTATATTTGGGCTGTCATTGTTCTTGTGTTTAGAATAATATCTGCTGACTTAGTTTTCAGACTATATTGTCAGCTTATTTTCCCTCATGGATCTTGCCAGTTTCATTACAGGTCTGTCTTCCGATAGGGAAGATCTTAGAGCCTTTGGGGTAAGTTCCAATATTGTTGACAGCAATGATACTTTGGGTGTACCTGACTCTGCCTCTAATTGTGCCTCAGGTTTTCATGATTTCATGATAAAGAAGTTCCAAAGAGACCAAGGTGACTATCAAACCTCTAATCCCTTTGCACATACCACTAAACAAGTCAGGTTCACTCCTACATTTCATAGAACATCTAGGAAAAAACAGCCCAGGTCCATCTTAAAAAGTTCAAGTAGAACTTCTGCTTCTTCCAATGAGGACATTTCCTCATGCACTGACAGTGAGCCACAGTCAGTGACAGATTCACCGGTCCCCAAAAGGAATACTTCTTATGTCCCTTTAGGCCAAAGCAACGCAGGGGAGGGAGGAAACACAGGAAACATTACCAACATTCAGGGTCTTTTACAGATGGTCATGGAAAAATAAATGTGTCTGATGATAATAATGTTTTGAACTTATCTGATTACATACCTTCACCTATACAACTGTCTGTACTGAATAAAGGGTTGTCTTTTGTACCCGGTTTCATTATTTCAGAAGATAACATGGCTCAAGATGTTTTTTCATTCTGCAGGTTGCTCAATCTTAAACTGTTTTTTGGTGATACTAGTCTCTCTGAAAGTGATAGATTTGTTTATCACAAATCAACATTTAATCCACCTATGCACCCCCTTGTCCTTCAATTCCAGAGAAATATTCTCAAAGATCTCCATTTTTTTGGGCAAGATGTGCAATTTAAATCTAATAATATTTCTCTAGCAGAAAAACAGGCTATATCTGATTTACAGAATAACGAGGATATTGTTATAATTTCAGCGGACAAAGGGGGTGCTGTGGTTATTCTAAATTGGTTGGATTATGATAGAGAAGCTATGAGACAGTTATCTGATCCAAAATATTATTGACACATGATCATCAATCCCACACATAGGTTCAAAAAATGGATTGAAGAGTTTGTACTCTGGGCCAAGGACGAATCTATTATCACTAAAGAAACCGCACAACAACTTATAGTACACGACCTCACAATACAATACATTTACTTTTTGCCTAAAACACATAAAAGTTTGGTGAATCCTCCAGGGAGGCCCATTGTTTCTGGCAAAGGGTATATTACAGAACCATTGTCTATGTTTTTGACTCTGCATTTGAAGCCCTTACTTAGCTCAATAAGATCACGCATACATGACACTACTATGTTCCTGAATATTGTATCAGATAGTCAGTTGGAGGATGATTGGGCTATGTGCACACTTGATGTATGCTCACTATATACTAATATTCCTCATAAGTCCGGGCTTGAGGCCCTTTCCTTTTGGTTAGACAAAGCTGGTTTATATGAACCAGTATTTAACTCTTTTTTGGTAGAATTAGCCAGGTTTGTTCTAACCAGCAATGTTTTCTTCTACAAAGAGAAATGTTACTGGCAAGTAAAAGGTATGGCCATGGGAGCATCTTTTGCTCCCATCTATGCAGATCTTTGTATGGCTTTTGTTGAACATCACCTTATATATGATTGCAATAATAACATTTTTTTAGATAACATTGATATCTGGCGACGCTATCTTGACAACTGTTGGATGATTTGGAGAGGGGACATTACAGGCCTGATGGATTTTGTATCATATCTCAACAGTAATCAATGGGGCATTGAGTTTACAGTTCATTATGACTATAAAAACATCACATTTTTGGATGTCTCAATCACAAAACAGTCTGATAACACACTTTCCACAGAGGTTTTCAGGAAACATCCTGAATTCAATACTATTTTACATGGTTCCAGTTTCCATCCACCCCATGTCATACGGAATATTCCAAAATCACAGTTCATACATATTAAACGGATTTGTTCTACAGATTCTGCCTTTCAAAATCATAGGCAAGATCTTACTGAACGTTTTAGATCAAGAGGTTATGGCATGGGGGATGTTATTACTGCCAGTAATACTACAAATTCTACACATAGACAGGATTTTTTACAATATAAACAACATATTCGTAAGGACTGTACCAACATTAGGTTTACAACAACATATACACGGAATACTAATCAACTCATTGATAGTATTAATAAACATTGGAATATTCTAGCATATGATCCAGATATTTCCAATTTCATCCCAACGAAATGCCAATTCTCATATCGGAAAGGTAGGAACCTAGGCAGTTTTTTCAGTCATTTCAAACATGCTAATAGGATGACCAATTTACAATTTATCCAAACTACATTATCTGGAGAGCCACTAATTGGCTGTTACCCATGTGGACACTGCACCAATTGTGACAAAATTCATAAATCCAAACAATTTTCAACTAGAAACTGCTCACAGGTATATGATATTAAATTCTTTGCCAATTGTAGCAGTGATTGGATAGTTTATATGGCCAGCTGTCACTGTGGTGCTTTTTACATAGGACAAACCTCACAACCACTCAGAATTAGGATATCAGAACATTTGAGCAATATTCGTAATAAGAAAATTAGTAATGCACTGTACAAACATTTTCTGGAACATCAGACTGCTAAATTTACATTCATGATTATTGACATTATCTCAGGTAACAAGACCAATAAAACAGGATGGCATTCTATTCTCAATACCAAGGAGAAAAAATGGATAATTAAACTAGGGGGATTATTCCCACCTGGTCTCAATGAGAATTTGTGACCCACCAATGGGAAGATGGTTGATATTATATAAGCTGCTCACATTTTATGTCTGTATACACTGATGAAGGTTGTGTTTTTTCCACCGAAACCGGTCTGTACATAAATGTGTAGGTTTATTAACCTCTAACATTAAACTGTCTCTTCAGATCTACGTCTGCTGGCTCTGTTCGTTTTTAATGCTGTGCCAAGCTGTTAAATCCTTAAACATAATAAAAATCACTCATAACTACCTAAAGATATTGCTGCTCAATGGTACGAGTTTAAATAAATAAATGTACTCCCTAGAAGCACTCCTTACCCTGGAGAATCCAGAGATATGTGCAGCCATGGAAACATGGTCCAGAACCATGGAAAGTATACAATTAGATCCCCCGCAGTTCAGGATAAAACAAAGGGAGGAGGTGTGTCAGTGTTCATAAAGGCAAGTACACTGCTCCAACATGACAGACTTGAGCTGCTCCATGCCCAACTAATCACTGGTGTGACTGCCTCTCATATCCTTGTTAGCTAAAGATCCCCAACATGAGTCTGGAAAACCACACCTCCTATCTAAACCTATTGGAATCTCTTAACATTCAGCCAAACACCATAATTATAGGGATTTCAACTACTCCTCCATAAACTGGGAGACTTAATGATCCATAATTCACTTTCTCAGAGATTTTCGGACTTTATGAATGCAAAAACCCTGGGGCACCTAGTAAGCTCCCCAACTAGAGGTACAAATATCCTGGAACTAGTACTAACAAACATGGGACAATGCTGTTTCCTCCCATGCATGAACTCCTCCCTGGTAAGATCTGACCACAGAATGCTCTTCTTTAGTATTAACACTAACCTAGAACCCCCATCAAACTCCAAATCTGCTAAGAACTTTGTAAAGGCCAGTTACTCAAGCTAAGTGACACCTTGTTAAACCTCCAAGCCCCTCCAAACCTGGCTAAAACTGAGGCCTTCTCTGAGCTATACACAAAGGAACTGTAGAACCATATTCACTGCTGCATAGGAGTGGCAGTACCTGTCTGAATCAAACCTATAATTACTGGCAGACATGAAGCACCCCGGTAGGCCCCTAGCATAAATAGGCTGTTCAACAAAAAGAAAAAATCCTCTCCGAAGCCAATAAGAAAGAGATAAAACAGTGCAAAAAGACACTCACCAATCTACACAAACAAATTAAAGAGCTTTTCAAATCTGCCCGAGCAAACTATAGGGAAAGATAGCATCCCAGGTGAAAGGTAACCATAAGGCTTTTTTTAAATATGTTCGTAACCTCAGGTGAAATGCTCAGCAATGTGCTGAGTTAATCTTGAATGGCAACACTTACACTCAACCTGAAACTATAGCAAACATGCTGTCTCACAAGTTCAGTTCAAACTTCTTCCCACATCACCTCCTACCACACCCAAAGAAATGCCCTAAACCATCCCTCTACTGGTCATTGTGATGGAACAGGTCCTTACTGTGCATGCTAAAGTCAAAAACACAGCCTCTGTGTGTTCCAACAACATTCCAGATGCTTCTTAAATAGCTTAAAACAAAATCTTTCAGGACCAATAGAAACCCCTTTAACCACAGCCTCCAGATGGGCTTTGTCCCGGAGAAATGGAAGACTGTAATAGTCATCCCTCTGCACAAAGGGGGTCATCAACTGACCCAGGGAACTGCAGACCTATAAGCTTGACCAGTCTTATCTGCAAAACCATGGAGAGAATTATCATGGACCTGAGCAATAACAACACAGGAACTCTCCAAACACTGGACCAGACCCCATTTGGCTTTGTCAAAGGGAGGTCTTGCCTGTTCAGTCTGGTGGACTTCTTTGAGAAAGTCACCAGGGACATGGATGAGGGTAAAATGGTTCACATCAATTATCTAGACCTGGTCAAAGCTTTTGACACAATCCTCCACTTGAGGATCATTGATAAACTTACTGAGTTAGGCATAAACTCCAACATCATCAGATGGATAGCCAGATGATTCACGGACAGGACACATGTTTTATGGATAGGTGAATTCACTTCTGGTAAGAAACTTGTTACTTGCGCTGTCCCACAGAGCTCAGTGTTGAGACCACTCCTATTTGCTATATACTTTTCTGACATGAGAGCCAATTTTGGGGGTCTCTGGCTCACCAAAGTTGCCGACGAGTCTAACTTAGGAGCAATTTTTGAATCCCCAAATGATGTTTACATTCTACAAACAGGTCTAAAGATGACACATGACTAGTGCCTAAACTATGGTATGAGACTAAATGCTAAAAAATGTGTAATCATACTCTTTAGTAAATCAGATATCCTTGCAAATTATAATTTTGATAGCACACCCCTAAAAGTAGACCTAGTGGTGAGGGACCTAGTAACACAGATAGTAACCTAAACCTTCGACTGTGTGGCTCAACTTATAAATAAAGGCATGGCATCAAGATCAAAAGAAGTCATAGTGCCATTGTACTTGGTCCTCATCAGTCCCATAATTGAGTACAAAGCCTTCTTCTGTGTGCACCTAACCAGCACTTACACCAGTTGGAGTGGCCCCAGAGGTTTCTCACTAAAAAAATACAAAGCGTAAGATGCATATCTTAAGCATACTGACTAAAGGCCTTATCCCGGTACTCCATCTCATATCATTTATTGAGAGGGGACTTATGCCAGACCTACAAAGCATTCTCTGATCTAGCACTGATGAAAATGTTACTTATTTGTAAGAAACAAATTATATGAGGGTTATGCATTCCATCCTGAACCTTATTTGTGACTCTAACAGTACTTGCTGGAGAGACAGATTCATTTTCCAAAGGCTAGCTCATCTATGGAATAAACTTCCCATCTTCATAAAACAAAGCCTGTCAATCAATCTGTTCAAAAAGAATTTGGATAAATGGATTGGGAACCATAAATGCACTTCCAGCATACTGCCCATGTCCCTTATGGACAGAGGCAGTCTGTAAAATGACTCGGGGCTCCAAAACCCAAAGACCCACTACCCTAAATACTACCCCATCCCATATCTGGGAAATTAAGATATAATATTGTCATATCCTGAGTATTATTGGCTAGGCATGTAAAGGCTCTTATACCATTAGCCCAGTAATCACCTATGATAAATTCAGCTAAACAAGCTACATAATCCAGTATTAAGGTAGAATCTACCCCCTCTGTGGCCCAGACATGCTCAGTCACAAAATGTAGGTTATTCCCCAGTATAGACATGTGGCCTTACTCAGAAACCGAACACGCTTACACACTTGCATTCATTAAACATCATGAAACTCTGCATCCTGAGTACATGTTTATATCATCACATATATATGAGGTGGTCCATTCACAAAACTCCAGTATAATGCAGTACAATCCTTTTTCAAAATCCTAAATTTTCTACCTTCAGTTATCTCATAAAGCATTCATGATGCGCTTCAACACAACAGATTAGGGGCTTTCCTCCCCTGTGCAGAACCATTAGTTCCTCATAAGAGTGGGTTACTCCCTGACATGCAGTAGCACATTTAGTTGAATAGTAAAGGCCAGCAATACTAAAACAAGGACTAAACCATACCAAGCACCTTTTAATTAAAAAAAGTCTAACATCCTTGCATACCATATTAGAAGACAAATTATTCCGCATCACTTGCATACCCCTTATCCTGACCCGGGTCTATATTAGAACATCAAAGTTTCAAAACTTCGAATGTTCTAATAGCGACCCCTATTCAGCGAAAGCTGAAAATATCGAAGCAACAGAAAACAAAATTTTTTCCTAGGGAAAGAATTTGGTTGTCCATTTCTGTTGCTTTGGTATTTTCAGTGCTGTGGTGGAAAGTTATGGGTCAGGTTCAGGTAAGTGTGCGATTGAGTGCGGGTTAGGTTAGTTAGAGTTAGGGTGCGGGTTAGGTATGTGTGCGATTATGTGGACGTTAGGGTTAGGTATGTGTGTGATTTTGTGGACGTGAGGGTTAGGGTGGGTTAGGTGAGTTAGGGTTAGGGCGTTGGTCAGGTAAGTGTGCTATAGTGATGGACCTTATGGTTAGGGTTTGGGTTAAGGTAAGTGGATAGTTAGTGGTGTGTGTATAGTTTAGTGCAGGGTTAGGTTTATGTGTGTGGATTGCTGTTTGTTTGGTGTGCCTGTGTTGTGTGTATGTGTTTTGGAACAGCAAATATTTTTCCCTAGGAAGAAATTTGTTGTTCTGTATGTTCGATGCTTTAAGCTTTCGCTGAATAAGGGTCGATATTAGAACATTCGAAGTTTTGAAACTTCAGTGTTCTAATTTAGACCCCCTGACCCATAGCAGATTGTCTCCAGTCATGAATTCACAGACCAGATTAATCTGTCATTAGGAATAATGTCTCCTTCAGCCACTCCATAACTCATTGCATTCATGCATTTATAATTTTATTTTGCAATATTTCAGTATAAATTTCACTCAGTCTCATAAATGAACATCAGTCATTTTATAACATTACCCTTTTAGCATTGAAAACATTGAAATCTATTCAGGCTCTCCCTCATGAAGACCATGTAAAGAATCATTATGTCAACTGTTTATAGCCCACATCCAGAACATGTTGAAGATGTCCATAGAACATTTCAAATGAAATGTGTCTTTATTTCCTGGTACGTCATTTTGAAATCTTGATTTCTGTCAATGAACCTCACCTTCACAAATGTACTAAGCCTCAGTGCTCTCACAGTATATGTGGTGATCAGTCATGCCATGGCTACCATTATGTCAAACCATAACTGCAGGAAAAATATTTTCAAAGTCAAGGGATAGTCCAAACAAAACTTCATAATTTTATTTCCTCTTATAATCTCCCATGACCTTGAAAAAATGAATTCAGTACTTAGCTATCATTTGAGACTTTGAGTGTCATCGCCTTAAATGATTTGGCTGATATCGGGGTTTCTCTGCTGGTGCACTCCTCTACAGAGGTGTAAGGGGATTAGTAATGAAAGGAGGCTGCCCATCATTGAGTTTTCCCTTTTTAGTGGTATCTCCCAGGAGATCTCACATTTCACCACTTTTGTTTGTCCTCTTCCTAGGACCTTTAACACAGATGGTTCATTTGTATTGGCATATTATGGGAAGGGAAGGGGGTTAGGAACAAAAGCTGATGTTTTTATGGCCAATATGTTTGTTTAAACCCATAATCTGTCATGTGACTGTTGGGATCTGTCAGGGTTAAAGGTAAACACTGCTAAATCCAGTAGGTGGGGATAGCTTCACACCATTGTCTGACATGTGGCTCACATATCCCATTAATACTTCTCAACGATCCAGATTTTATATAATGTCCAGATTTTTGCCTGTTATGTTTAATCTTTTCCTCCTGAAACTTGTGATTTTGTAGTGAATCAATAAGGACTGAATTCATTAAGTAATGAAAGATATTTGATTTTCAGACTTCATATCCTCAGAAAATACATGGTAACACAAACCCTTTTATTCTAGCAACTTTATAGGTTTATAAGAGCAATATTTAAAATTTGTCTTTATTTTTGGGCCTGTGTTCTCCCATTATTTGTGGGTTTGTCCAGAATTTGTGTGCTAAGAGGTTGAGAGGTATGATCCCATTGGGTGATGGAGTAAAATTCAATATTTTGTGGTGTTTGTGCCTGTTGTGTAGGAATGGATCAGAGGTGAAGTCAGCAACATTATCACCTCACAACAAAAATTTAGTATTTTTGTACATGGCTGGGGACCCTTCTGTGCAGAGTGTGCATGTCTTACCTGTATTTGGTTGGATTTTACTGGCTACACCAGTTTCCTCCCAAATAAATGCAGTAGAAAATTTGGTGACCCTAAATTATCCCTGTGTGTGTGTGTGTGTGTGTGTGTGTGTGTGTGTGTGTGTGTGTGTGTGTGTGTGTGTGTGTGTGTGTAAAAAAGACCTAGTGATCTATTTCCATTTCTACTGGCTCAAAATTTCTTTTGATGGCAATGGCTGTTCACTGTGTCACCATGGAAGTCAAATAAACCTTCTAGGCATAGATGGACAGTTGTTTGTCATATATGATGTGACCTAGATGAAAAGATGTCAGGTTTTTAACTTCCAATGGTAATTCTTTGATTACTTGGTAGAAAACTATTGGATTAATCTCAACTTAAAGAATTTATCCTATTAAGATCACATTTCGTTTGCTGATGCTGTATTTATTTAAGTCATTTCCCTATCTATTTCTGGGCTGGAAGGTGAAAAAAAGGTTAAAAAAGCCAGTTTCATGTTTGCATTGAAAGAGTTGCATTTTAGGGGAATTTACAAGTATTGTGTACTTCCTGGCAAAAGGTTTAGAAGCGCTGTATGCCAAAGGCTGTATTTTGGTGGCAAAATAGAGAATTTTCAAATAACATTCTTTACCCTTAGTACATTACCACATGAAAGAGATTGTTCCTGCAGTGTCCCTTGCATGTTTCCAATCTACTCTCATTAGTGGCAGATAGTTCAGCCACTAAAAAGGCTGCCGGAGGCTGTAAGAGCTCATTACTAACCCGAGACTATATGAGCTCATTACTAACCCGAGACTGCAGGAGCTCATCACTAACCATAGACTATATGAGCTCATTACTAACCCGAGACTGCAGGAGCTCATCACTAACCTTAGACTATAAGAGCTCATTACTAATCCGAGATTGTAGAAGCTCATTACTAACCCAAGACTATAGGAGCTCATCACTAACCCAAGACTTTAGGAGCTCATCACTAACCCCAGACTGCAGGAGCTCATCACTAACCCCAGACTATAGGTGCTCATCACTAATTCAAGACCTTAGGAGCTCATCACTAACCCTAGACTGCAGGAGCTCATCACTAACCCCAGACTATAGGAGCTCATCATTAACCCGAGACTTTAGGAGCTCATCACTAACCTGAGACTTTAGGAGCTCATCACTAACCCCAGGCTATAGGAGCTCATCACTAACCCAAGACTTTAGGAGCTCATCACTAACCCTAGACTGCAGGAGCTCATCACTAACCCCAGATTATAGGAGCTCATCATTAACCCGAGACTTTAGGAGCTCATCACTAACCTGAGACTTTAGGAGCTCATCACTAACCCCAGGCTATAGGAGCTCATCACTAACCCCAGGCTATAGGAGCTCATCACTAACCCCAGACTATAGGAGCTCATCACTGACCCAAGACTATAGGAGCTCATCAGTAACCCAGGATTATAGGAGCTCATTACTAACCCAAGACTATAGAAGCTCATCACTAACCCCAGACTGCAGGAGCTCATCACTAGCCCCAGACTATAGGAACTCATCACTAGCCCCAGACTATAGGAGCTCATTACTAACCTGAGACTGCAGGAGCTCATCTCTAACCCCAGACTATAGGAGCTCGTCACAAACCCAAGACTTTAGGAGCTCATCACTAACCCCAGACTGCAGGAGCTCATCACTAACCCCAGACTATAGGTGCTCATCACTAATTCAAGACCTTAGGAGCTCATCACTAACCCCAGACTATAGGAGCTCATTACTAACCTGAGACTGCAGGAGCTCATCTCTAACCCCAGACTATAGGAGCTCGTCACAAACCCAAGACTTTAGGAGCTCATCACTAACCCTAGACTGCAGGAGCTCATCACTAACCCCAGACTATAGGAGCTCATCATTAACCCGAGACTTTAGGAGCTCATCACTAACCTGAGACTTTAGGAGCTCATCACTAACCCCAGGCTATAGGAGCTCATCACTAACCCAAGACTTTAGGAGATCATCACTAACCCTAGACTGCAGGAGCTCATCACTAACCCCAGATTATAGGAGCTCATCATTAACCCGAGACTTTAGGAGCTCATCACTAACCTGAGACTTTAGGAGCTCATCACTAACCCCAGGCTATAGGAGCTCATCACTAACCCCAGGCTATAGGAGCTCATCACTAACCCCAGACTATAGGAGCTCATCACTGACCCAAGACTATAGGAGCTCATCAGTAACCCAGGATTATAGGAGCTCATTACTAACCCAAGACTATAGAAGCTCATCACTAACCCCAGACTGCAGGAGCTCATCACTAGCCCCAGACTATAGGAACTCATCACTAGCCCCAGACTATAGGAGCTCATTACTAACCTGAGACTGCAGGAGCTCATCTCTAACCCCAGACTATAGGAGCTCGTCACAAACCCCAGACTATAGGAGCTCATCACTAGCCCCAGACTATAGGAACTCATCACTAGCCCCAGACTATAGGAGCTCATTACTAACCTGAGACTGCAGGAGCTCATCTCTAACCCCAGACTATAGGAGCTCATCACTAACCCCAGACTATAGGAGCTCATCACTAACCCCAGACTATAGGAGCTCATTACTAACCCAAGACTATAGGAGCTCATCACTAACCCCAGCCTATAGGAGCTCATCACTAGCCCCAGACTATAGGAGGTCATCACTAACCCCCAGACTATAGGAGCTCATCACTAACCCAAGACTATAGGAGGTCATCAGTAACCCAGGATTATAGGAGCTCATTACTAACCCCAGAGTATAGGAGCTCATTACTAACCCAAGACTATAGGAGCTCATCACTAACCCCAGACTATAGGAGCTCGTGACTAACCCCAGACTATAGGAGATCGTCATTAACCCCAGACTGTAGGAGCTCATCACTAACCCCAGACTATAAGAGCTCATCACTAACCCCAGACTATAAGAGCTCATCACTAACCCCAGACTATAAGAGCTCATTAGTAACTCCAGACTATAGGAGCTCATCACTTACCCCAGACTATAAGAGCTCATTACTAACCCCAGACTATAGGAGCTCATCACTAACCCCAGACTATAGGAGCTCATCACTAACCC
Organism: Protopterus annectens; assembly: GCF_019279795.1. Lineage (NCBI taxonomy): Eukaryota > Metazoa > Chordata > Ceratodontiformes > Protopteridae > Protopterus > Protopterus annectens. The sequence goes on along the minus strand of NC_056727.1, from coordinate 301,081,992 downwards.
CAGACTATAGGAGCTCATCACTAACCCCAGACTATAGGAGCTCATCTCTAACCCCAGACGATAGGAGCTCATCACTAACCCCAGACTATAGGAGCTCATCACTAACCCCAGACTATAGGAGCTCATCACTAACCCCAGACTATAAGAGCTCATCACTAACCCCAGACTATAGGAGCTCGTCACAAACCCCAGACTATAGGAGCTCGTCACAAACCCCAGACTATAGGAGCTCATCACTATTTTCCTTACATGTATTGCTATGCTGCTGGTTGTGGGAGAGGATGGGTGGTGCATGTTCTTACAGCAGCTCATTATACTTATACTGTCCTTTTCACCTTATCTCCCAGATGCTATACTGTCCATTTCACTTTATCTCCCAGATGTTACTTTCTTTATATAGATGGGCCATGGAGAACCTGTTCTATCTTCTCTGAAATGGTAGTTGTATGCTCAGTTTTACTGACTTACCAGTGGGCATGTCGCATGACAACCTAATTTCCATAATCACCTTTAACACTACTTTATTTATACGGAAACGCTGGTGTAAGTTTGAGGTGTAAGTCTTCTGTTTATAAGTAGGTTGACTTGGATGCATATTGAAGATAAGAGTGCCAGTGGAGGACTGAACTTTATAGTGCTACCAGGTTTTCATTTAAAAAAATGCGGGTGACTAGGCACTGGGCAGGTGGTATAGTCACACCATTGATTAGATGGGAGACTGTATTGCGTATTCCTTTTGTCTCAAAGGTTAGGAAGAAATTGTTAATTGTTGGCCTAGGCTTTGGTTATCTTCACATTGTGGCTTCTTTGGATGGTAGTGCTTTTCAAGTTTTTCTCAGTGCCATATAGTGTGTGCATGTACTCATGGGTAATTCTTGACTTATCAGGTTATTGATTTAATATCTTCGGGAATGCTTTTCTCAGGCATAATTTTAAGGGACTTGGGGTGAGTCATAAAAATTAAAAATTTTATGCTACATATACATGCAGTAAATGCACCCAGTGACAAGTCAAATTATTGCTAGGATGTGTATCTAGAATATATCAGCAGGGAGTATATGGAAGAACCATAGCAGATATATTGGTGCCTAAGCAGGGAAATTATTAATAGTTAATTACTAGTTGCAGCATTGCTGAAATAGTGACTAACATTGTCAAGGACTGAATTGTATATATATTTTTAAACCCCTGTGCTTACTATCCAGCTTCCCTGTCAGTCTTGAACCCATTAATCCCAAGATTAGAGGTGAAAACAGACATCAGGATCCATCATCCAAGCAGCCATGGAAGTTGTTTGTACCACACTGGCATCCCAGTTTTGAGTGCTTCTCTCAAGGCACAAATCTTGTCCGTCATGACTGACAAGAGCACCTGTATCACCACTGGGCATCCTTCTCACTCTCTGTGCATGCTTGGGTGCACATGCTAAAGAGACCTACCATCACCAGCTTAGAATCATCTTCTCAAATCCCTGGTCCTGGCATTTTCATTGCTGTGCAAGCCTCTCCTTGCATGGTGGTGGTTGGGCAACCAAAACCACTACTCTTTACCCAGGCTAGGTGAGTCAATGTCAGCTGCTCTCTCCAACCCTCTCTTGCCTAAGCTGCTAACTGAACTGAGGTTATCCTCAATATAGTCAGGGCCTTATCTGTCTATGCCACAGAGACAGATCTTTTAGAACAGATATTAACGTATGCTATTTGAATGTAGAATTTCATATTATAGACCTTAGTGTAATTAATTCTTCTGAACATTCAGAATTATAACACAAAGTGTGGTTAAACTCTAGCAAAAATTATAATTTGTATGCATTGCATATAAATTATATAATAAGATCCAAACAAATATTTTAGAGAATAATATGCGCTATTTATTCAGTACTCAGTACTTAACAACCCACCGAGTCTTAAGATAAAACCTTGGCATTATAAGACTAAGCAGCTCTGAAGGGATGCTTCTGCTGGTCAGCTTGTCAGTGTTCTAGGAAGCTTCAAAACCTCAGCTGTTACTTCCTCATATTTTATAAGGCTATTAGGGTAACATGTTTTTTTTTTTGGGGGGGGGGGATAGTTGACTGTGTTCTACTACAGCCGTGAAACACGCCTCCTTTACTCAATGATCTTACATTACCAGCATCTCTTTCTGAACTATATAACTGATAACCTCAAGAGTCAAGACAGAGGTGGCTCATCTCTACAAATATCTTCTTTCAGGCTGCTCTGCTAGTCATAAATTCTCAGTCCTTGTCTCAATCCGGCAGCAGTCACTTCCATATGTCTTGTCTAAACTCGTCGACTGATCAGTTTTTGGACCTCATTTCAAGCACTTCTGTAATGCAATATGAATGCAGTGGTCTGCACACAGATCATGTCAAATAACTGCATCTTCTCCTACTTAATATATATTCTCAGCTGTCTGCTGACCCAGCAGAATCTAATCACTTACATAATCAACTGGGGGTTAACTAATTTGCAGGTGATATCCTAATCTAGACAGTTGAATAATCTACACTCAAGGTCACGTTTAAAATCACTCAGTGTTAGTTTTAAAGTCCCTCTCTTTCTCCTTCCTATTCGTTTGCTTTCCATTTTCCCCCTCTTTTTCTTGATTTTTCTTATGTAAATTTCTGCATATACTTTGTTTTGGAAGCATTTGTTTGCATGCAACATATATGTAAATCTCTATGTAAATGCACATTTTTCTGTATATTATATATGTTGACACCATGTTGATGTATAATTTTCTGTGACTATTCATGTAAGCATGGCTGAGCCTGCAATTAGTTATTTGTGATCAGTACTCTACCCCAGTAAACAATAAATTCTTCTTCTTTTGACTTTTCCTGGTTAGGGTTCACCACAGCGGATCACTTGTGTGGTCATGATTGGCAGTGGAGTTTTACAGTGTCAAGTTGCCAGCCCGGAATACAACCTTCCGCAGAAGGCACACACACACGCACGCACGCACTCACACCTAGGGCCAATTTACAGTGTCCAGTCCACCTACAGCATGTTTTTTGGGATGTGGGAGGAAACCGGATCAACCGGAGGAAACTGACGCAACCACAGGGAGGACATACAGACTCCGCACAGAAGGCACCCCAGCCGAGGATCGAACCAGAGAGCCTCTTGCTGTGAGGCGGCAATGCTAACAGCTGCACCACTGTGGCTGCCCTCCAGTAAACAATAAATAAATACATTAAAATAAATAGAAACAGATTAGTTTAAACTAGTTTCTAAATATTATCTGTAAGTTTGTATATGAAATACTGTGTGAAACTCAGTCTTCTAGCTACGCTCCATATCTCTCTATGTTCCTTCTTTTGTAGCCCCAAAACAGTTCAACTCTTTTTAAGATACACTAGCTGGAAATGTGTATCCCATGCTCCAAATTCAGGTCTCACTCCATAACCTTCTTTCCTTGGGAACAGTGCTTATTCATGGTGAAAAGCTAACCATTTCAGCTAAGAAGTCAGTTTGTACACTGACTGTAGCTGCAGCTTGTATAGAAATACATGTGCATTTCTGTATCTGCCACTTCAGAGTATATATATAAAAAAGCGGATATATTAATAGGCTTGCGACTACAATTATAATTGGGCTGGCAAACGTAGGTTAAAATGATGCATTCTAGCAAAAACATATATATACATATATATATATATATATATATATATATATATATATATATATATATATATATATATATACACAATCTGTGTGTATGGTGTATATATATATATATATATATATATATATATATATATATATATATATATACATATATACATATAAATATGCATGTGTTACATTCTTTACATGTAGTAGAAATTATAATATATATATTTTTATATATATATAAGGTAGTTGGCTACATTTAAATGCTTTGCATCTGCCCATTTTATCCTCACTCCTCTAAACTTGTTCACTTTCCAGTTCTTTAATGTGAAGTTGTTCTATCTCATCATTTTGTTCTTACATGTGGGTTCGGAGCCGATCCCTTGGCTCCGAGTTGGCCGCTTTTAAAGCTCAGACTCTCAGAGAAGCTTGAGACCAAGTGTATATCCCATGATGCTCAACTGTAAATCCCCAGATCTAGTTTGCCACTGCAACGGATCTACAGCTCGTCGGAGGAAGCTCGGGCCAGTGACTTATTTTTTCTATATTTATAGAAGATTTTTCTGAATAACAGTATCTTATATTGTTAAAACAGAAGTGATATTCTACAGTATTAGGCTATAGCCTGTTTGTTTAGCTCTAGTTAAATTTTTTTAAGTAGTTCTCTTCAGGTCTTTTTAGGCCTCTCTTATCTGTTTGGGCGTGACAGGGCTCTGTCAGCTCTTGTGTGTGTGTGCTCTCTTTTCTTCCTTCATTATATAATCTTAGGTATATATATATATATATATATATATATATATATATATATTGACATATATCCTGTAAAAAGCTTAGTTCTTAGTTAAATAAGTATGTAGTTAATATTTAGATAGATAACTGCTGTGTTTTTGCTATTATATTGAGAATTCAGGGACCTGAATTTATATTGTTAACATGTCAGAAAAACAAAAGTCAGGATTCAAAAGGTGTGAGTGTGGTCAAAAAATGTCTGTTACAGACAACCACTCCACCTGCATGTACGGTTTGGGTTCTGTTCATCTACAAGAGTTGTGCTCTATCTGCCACTCCTTTAGCGCCAGGGTTCTCTTGGAAAGGTGCAGGAAGCTGGTAGATAGGGGACTTCTGAAGCCTGAATTTCAAGCTACTTTAGACATGGCCGACCTCTCTTCCAAGGCTTCAAAGGGGTCAAAGTTTTCCAAGGGATCCTCGGAGCCCAAGTCATCGGCTCCGAGTTCCTCTGGTATGGTTCGTGCATCGGCTCCACAGCCCTTGGAGCTGTGTATCGATCCTTTACCTCGGAGCCCAGTTGTGGATCCGATATTGGAGATTCCTCAGTCTCCAATTCTTCAATCGGTACCATCTTCGGCTCCTTCGACCCATCCCTCGACACATTCTTTGAGGCTTTCTGATGTGAACCTGGACCGAGTGGTTAAGAGGCTCTTAGAGAACCTGGCCCTGGCCAAAATGCTGTCCGCTTTGAGCCACTCGGCTTCGAAGCCTGAAACCCCAGCCATAATTTCTTCCCCTCCTCCTCCGAAGCCATTCGAGCTCTCGGAGCCGGGGCGGATGGAACCGATGCTGGTAGAGCCCTCGGAGCCGAGGTTTGATCCACTTCCCTTGGCTCCATCGATCTTGATCTCCTCGGTTCTGACCGGGGAAGTCTTGGGGCCGACAGTCCCTCGCTGGCTCTGGGGTGGAGAGTCAAACCGATACCTCGGTTCCGACCCTTCCACTCAGGGCTTCAGCGCAGGTGGCTTCGGCTCCGTACTCTGGATTGGAGCGGGGGGGGGGTCTCGGCTCGGGGAGTGCTGCCGGCCTCTTCGGAGCCGACAGACTTCTCGGACCGAGATTCTGGTGCCTTCGATGTCATGAGGAAGGTCATGTCTGCTAAGACCACTACCTCCTCGGATATGTCTTCCCCTCCCCCTAACGGGCCTCGTTCTACCTCTTCCCCACAGATCCCCACCAAGCGTCGAGATCCACGGCCTCAGGTATCCCCATTGGGTGGCCCCTCCTCTATAGGGACTTCACTGGACTCTCCCACCGATGAAGTACCTAGGAAGAGACTGTGCAAGAGGAGGCACTTGGATTCCCCACAGGAATCCCTGACATTGGATACCGACTTGGAGGAATCAGAAGGGTCCCCACGATCCCCCTCAGAGGATGTCTCATTTGCAGACATATTGGAGATCTTACGACCGAGGGGTGATTGGCAGTCCCGTACCCCTACTGAGGACGAGTTGGTCCTCCTGAAGGCATTTGGGTCTCAACCATCCACCTCCTGGGTTACCCTGCCCTTCGATGAATTGATGGAGCTGGTTGCTCGAAGGACGTGGGAGCCCCCAGACTCAGTGGAACCGGTCCCGCAGAGGCCCAACAAGTTTATTACTTCCCCTACTGACAAAGCTTTTCTTACCAAGGGAGTCCCGGTTGATGCCATGGTGGTGGCGGCAGCCACCAAGAAACAGATGTCGGAAACCTCTTTTTCTGTCCATCCTCCTAATAGGGATTCTAGGATGATGGACAGGTATGGGAAACGCATATTTAGTTCTGCAGCATTTTCCATGAGATCGCTCAACTACCTGACCCATTTTACCCGCCTTCAACGAGATCTCCTTAAAGAGCTGGGAGATACTCTCCAGGGTAACACAGCTGATGCAGTTTCTGAGAAGGTGACTGCACAACTCAACACCCTCAATTTGATAGTAAACTCATCCATGCGACTCATTTCTTATGCTGCCGATGGATCGAGTAGGGCGGCAGGCTCAGCGATAGCTCTTCGGAGACAGTCCTGGATGCACCTTTGCTCCTTTGCGGAAGCCTTCAAATCTTCCTTCGTCAATACCCCATTCGATGGTTCTGCCTTGTTCGGGCCCAAAGTTAAGGAGACACTTACTAGGTGTGAACAAGAAGGAAAGACTCTGTCTGCTGTAGGAGTCCATTTTTCCACTCCAACTAGACCGTACCCCAAAGGGCAATGAAGTGGAAAAATGTGGTTCCGAAAACCCCAAGGAGCTTTCCAAAGCACACCTATGGATACCCCCTCTAGGGGCAGAGGAGGGGGCAAAAACGGAAGACGCCGTCCAAACGGCAGAGGCGGTCTGCAAAACCAGGGTGACAGGGAGCAGTTCTCTGGTAAGCCCTATCAGCGTTCCTGAAAGGAAACCCAGCTGTCCTTCTCTGGAGGCAGTCGGGGGTCACTTGGCTTTATACCCAAATGCCTGGCTAAACATTACAACGGATTCTTGGGTAAAAAGCATCATTGCCAGAGGTTACTACATTCCCTTTACAAAACTACCCCCCATGTGTACAAGGATTCCAGATGTTCCACCCAGTCTGAGAAAGCTAGCAGCCATGGAAATCCGAAACCTGCTAGACAAAAGAGTCATCCAGCGAGTCCCGGCAGACCAAATAGGATCCGGAACTTACTCAAGGTTCTTTTTAGTTCCAAAGAAAACAGGGGACTGGAGGCCCATACTGGACCTCAGCAAACTCAACACCTTCATCAAGAAGGAAAAGTTCCGGATGGTCACGCTTTAATCGATTCTTCCATTCTTAGCAATGGGCGATTGGATGTGCTCTGTAGATCTCAAGGATGCTTACTACCACATCAAAATGGGCAGATCATCCAGAGATCACCTGCATTTCCGGCTGGGGGCCAGTCATTACCAATTCAGAGCGCTGCAATTTGGTCTCACCACAGCCCCCAGAGTGTTCATCAAATGGATGGCAGTGGTTATGGCTCACCTGAGATGTTTGGGATTCCGGGTGTTTCCATATCTGGACGACTGGCTCCTCACTGCCACCTCAAGGCATCAACTAATCCAAGCAAGAGACTACACCATAAACCTTTGTTCCCAGTTGGGCATAACCTTAACCTTCGAAAAATCTGCGTTATCGCCCACGCAGCATATTACATTTATAGGAGCAGAACTGGACACCGTCAGTTCAAGGATCAGGTTGCCTCAAGCAAGAATCGTATCTCTAAAAAGTCAATTGTCCAGTCTGTTGGTCCAGAATAAAGCTCCTGTGTCCCAGATACTGCAGCTATTAGGCACAATGGCAGCCACACTGATAGCAGTCCCGTTAGGGCACATGCACATGCGGATACTCCAGTGGCTACTCTTCGCACAATGGTCTTACCAACGACTGCCCATGTCACACGAGATTCAGTTAACGAATCTCTGCAAGAAGGATCTCAATTGGTGGTTGAACAGCGACCAAGTAGTAATCGGATGTCCCTTTGTTCTTCCCCAACCCACAGCCACAGTGACCACGGGTGCTTCCCTGATAGGGTGGGGGGGCTATTTCAGGGAAAGACTGTCCAAGGCACTTGGTCAGACATGGAATCACATTTGCATATAAATGTCCTAGAGCTGAGAGCGATGTTCCTGGCATTGCAACACTTTCACGACTCTCTTCCTCCAGGTACAATTGCTATCCAGACAGACAACATGTCATTAGTCTGGTACATCAGCAAGCAAGGGGGAACCAGATCGTGTCCCTTATGCCGAGAGGCCCTAAGAATTTGGCAATGGGCTGTATCCACTGGATACTTTCTGATAGCAACACACATCCCGGGGTCATCCAACGTGATAGCGGACAAGCTAAGCAGGGCCATGCTGTTGCCTCACGAGTGGTCTCTCAAACAACTGGTGGCGGACAAGATTTTCCGCAGATGGGGCCAGCCTTGCTGCAACCAATTTGCATCTCCGATGAATGCCAAATGTAGCAGCTACTTTGCCCTTTATCCCCCACCGGGGAGCAACCCGAGGGACACGCTTGTACACGATCGGCCCCCGGGCCTCCTATATGCCTTCCCACCAATCCCTCTAATCCCCAAAGTCATACAGAAAGCCATAAGTCTGGGAAGGACTTTGATTTTGATAGCCCCGTCTTGGCCTCGTCAGATTTGGTTCCCCTTCCTGCAGAAGTATCAAGTGGAAGAACCATGGATTCTGGACCAAGTGCCAGATCTTCTGACTCATTCATCAGGAGTTCTTCATTCCTCCCTCATCTCCCTAAAACTGACAACTTGGCTGCTCCAATTCCCATATTAGCCAGGTCTCAGGATTTGTCTCCTGCGGTCCAACATATTATAGTTTCCTCTCATAAACTGTCTACCAGGAAACTATATGATATCAAATGGAAACAATTTGTTCACTGGGCTTCCCATCACAACATTGACCCTTATGTGGCACTTATATACCATCTTAGAGTTCTTGTCTTCCTTGTTCCATGATGGCACAGCAGCTGCCACCATTAGAGTTCAATTGGCTGCTATTTCCAATTTCCATGTAGGGTTTAACGGGTCTAACATCATGTCCCATAGACTATGTAAGGCCTTCTTGAAAGGGACCCACCATCTCAGACCACCTATCAGACACCCTGTCTCTCCCTGGAATTTGAATCTGGTTTTATCCCAATTGATGCTCGCTCCTTTCGAACCCGCCTCATCATGTCATTTAAAGTTTCTGTCTTGGAAAACTATATTTCTGGTAGCCATTACATCTGCACATAGGGTTTCCGAATTGCAAGCCTTGTCCTCCAAGTCCCCATATTTGATTTTTCACCCTGATAGGGCATCTCTCAGGACTAACTCTACCTTTCTCCCCAAGGTCTGTTCAGAAACTAACTTGAATCAGTCCATTGAGCTCCCAACCTTCTTTAGACACCATACCAACAGATTGGAATATATGTTACACAAGCTTGATGTACACAGACAATTAAGATTCTGACTGGATAGAACGAAAGACTTAAGACAATTGGATCAACTGTTTGTCTCTTACTCAGAAAATAAGAAAGGTTCTGCAGTATCAAAAATCACATTATCCAAGTGACTTTCTGACTGCATCAAATTCATTTATTCCTCCACTAATCAGCCATTACCGACTAACGTTAAAGCCCATTCTACTCGGGCTGTTTCTACTTCATTAGCTCATGCAGCTCGTTTGCCCTTGGATACCATCTGTGCAGCTGCCACGTGGTCTAAACCTTACACGTTTATCACTCATTACAAAGTGGACAGGGTCTAAAGGGACAGGGCCTCCTTTGCTTTCACTGTGCTCAGGAATGTTCTCCCATGAGCCCCCCAGGGTTAGGGTGCTTGGGACGCTACCCACATGTAAGAACAAAACGGCGAGATAGAACAACTTCACATAAAGAAGTTATGTCCTTACCATAACGTTCCATGCGAGTTGTTCATCTCGCCTTTTTGTTCTTACATTCCCGCCCACCTTCCCCCTCCGGTTGAGAAAGATGGTTGCCTTGGTGGATTGGTTGAGTTTTGTCAGCCTTGTCTTTTTGGACAGACTGTTTATTCCTTCTATAAGCTTATAGCTACCTAGATAGGTAGGCACTATAGTTCTCTCTCTTCCTGTAGGCTGTCTTTGGTTGCAGCATACTAGATCTGGGGATTTACAGTAGAGCATCATGGGATATACACTTGGTCTCGAGCTTCTCTGAGAGTCTGAGCTTTAAAAGCGGCCGACTCAGAGCTGAGGGATCAGCTCCGAACCCACATGTAAGAACAAAAAGGCGAGATGAACAACTCACATGGAACATTATGGTAAGGACATAACTTCTTTTCGATGCACTTGTTTACTTGTTTTAAATTCATTAAAAGTTGCGACTGAAAGTAATAAAAAATCTTCGCTACAGTTGTTGCTTATTCCTTTTCTTCTGTCTTTGCTTATTTAGATTCTTATCCATTATTTATTCACAGACAAAGATGTGCTGCTTCTCTGTAAAAATCAACATTAGGTAGAATATAACCAACTTACTTCAGTGATAAATTCTGTTTTCCCCAAAATATCTTCCTCATATTTTATCCTTTGTCCTAATGTTAATTTTTAGATGAGACACAGAGTAGTTTGTAAATAGTTTTAGGGTTGTTTTCTGCTAGGTCAGTTGTACACAGTGTGAAAAAGGCAAATAAAAAATTCTGAGTTTTGCCCCTGTACTGTTGAAGTTTTAAATTAACCCTTACAAATAACTACCTTCTCTGCAGACCAAACATCTGACAGATTAATTCTTAAATGTTTAATAATATGGCTACATTTTTTAACCAGTTTGTATTAATCAGTCATTACCCTTAATTATACCATGTTAATAGAATTTCGGCATTAAAAATTTTTTGATGAGGAGCAGCTGATTCCATGTATCACCAGTTATCTACATTGATTATACATCCGCAAAATAACTTGTGATGCGTCATTTTCCAGACTGACATGATGAATCCTTTATCTCAGACTTTATTTCATTTTTTCCTAAGTAACTGACACTTGTCTAACTTTGGTATAGTAATATCTACACCATCATTTACAGTGACAGCATGAACTAAGCTGATAATAATGATGACCCCGGTCACTAATTTCCCTAAAGTAACACCGTGTACCAGTGTGTCAGTAGGATCTGGCAGTAAGTAATAGATCCTTTCTATGGATTTGAGTGATAGATTTAAATAGGAATCCAAATCTGTCTAACACTGTCTATAAATATGACCAGCTAATCTAACCACAGATGATTTTTAGGATTTAGACATAACACTACAGATTGGCTGCATTTCACCAAACTTGTTTCTGCAGAATAATTGTCCTAATGCCATTTGCATCTTCCCATGATTTAACGAACTCTGCAAAGTCATGGCTATATAAATCATGTCTACCCTTTTGGCCAATCAATCGATCCATCCATCCATCCACAACCCCTTTTTTACACGTGAGGTCAGGAGGTCACTTCAACAATGACAGTCATCTAGAGCCATCTAGAGCCAAGGTTTATGCTGCCAGGTGGCTAGCCCTGTTGTGGTAGTTCTTCCATACCACACGTGCACATGCATACACACACACACACACACTCCTGTGGCTAATTTACACTGTCCAATCCACCTACTGCATATCTTTGGAATGTAGGAAGAAACCAGAGCACCCACATGAACACAGGGAGGCCATGTAGACTCCGCACACAAGGCACCCTGCATGCAAAATCTTGTAACTGAGATTTCTAACAGCTGTATGGCAAAATTTATCAACCCATATATGCATTCCTTTGCTGTAAGCAAACCTCTCAACTGTCCAGATTTTCACAGAACGTCCATATTTTTACATCATATTTTTGGTCTGTTCCTCAGAAAATTTGTGTTTTTCTGTCAAATTACTATGGACTGATGTCACTAAATAGTGACATGTATTTGAGTTTCAGATTTCATTTCATTTAGAAAATGCATGTTGAGGCAAAATCTGCTATTCTAACAATTGTCAGAGTTTATAAGAACAATATTTAATATCATTTCCTCATTTGGGGCCCTTTCTCCCATTACGTTTGGCATTATCCAGTCTTCTTGTACTTTGAGGTTGGGATTTATGAGTCTAGATATATGGGTTTATAAGGCATAATCCACCATGATGAAAATGGATATCTTCTAATTTTAGAAACCTGAACAAATAGTTTGGGGAGATCATTGTCATATGACGTTAAAATTCTTTAATAGCTATTAGTCCCAGGAATTGTATACTTTAAAACCCAGATTTAAAACTTTATGATGAATCAAACTCCAGCTACCCTTCTTAACCCAGTTAATCATTTGTCATGGCTTAGTTTTTCTTCATATTAGTAGTTAAAAAGACTTTCAATATGAATCCCGTTTGAAGTTTAACTCTGAGCCAGTTGTCCTATCCTGAAATACCATCCTTGTACATCTAGACATTGTCAAAAACATAGGAATGCCTTCTGTGATTCACATTTGTGCCTTTCTCTTTGTTTTTGTACTTAACAAGATTTTTGTTTATATATTCTTTCAGCTGTCTTAACCTTACCTCTTTAAATGCAGACTTTTTAGAGATGCACAGCATGCCTGAGTAAGACATTACCATATAGCAGCAATATACTGCCACATAAAGTGCACACGCATTTCTAAATGGTGGCAAACTCTGCATTTGAGCAGCAAGCTATTCTCTGATATGGAAATCAGAGCAATGCCAAAAGTCTACAAGCCAGTCACAGTGGGGCAGATCAAAAAGTAGGTTGTAGAGTAATGAGATGGCTGGTGTGAACCTCATAAGAATAGGTGTCGGCGTATAGAGCGATTTTGTGTGTTGGCTGTTGGCATGCTTTGCATAGTAATAACACACAGTAAAAATCCCAGCTATCCGGTATCCATTCACATGGACATTTATTGGTTCCATCAAATGGGAGGAAAGGAAAATGAAGGGCAGTAGGAAATGAGGAACACAGCAAGCAGAGGTATACACAGAAAAAAGTATAAAGGAAAAGCAGGTGGAGAAAAGGGAAGGCACATTTTTGTGGGGATAGATACCCCCATTTTATATATTCTGGAGAGAAAAAAGGACGATGGGAAGAAATCTAGGGAAATGAAAAAGAAAGTTGAGGAATGATAGACAGATACCCAGGGCATTCAAACTCAAAGCATTATAGGAAAATGGGATGCACACAAATTGGGGAGGGGTTGATAGGGCTGGACAAGAATCAAAAGGTGGACAAATGGTGATGGAGAGGAATGGACAATGCACAGGTAACATATTTTGCTAATTAAAATGTGGACTTTAGTTGGTTGTGGATAGATTATGGTACAACAACATGCTGACTAATAACTGGCCCACTGGGAAATTGGAGTGACTCATCAGGTGGCTGTGGTGGATCAGAATAGCAAGTGGCAGGTGTCACACCATCCTTTGTTGATCTTTGACAGGGATCCATTAATTCAGCTTATCTGCAGAGAATTCCAGGAATTACATGGTAATGGCTACCCAGAAGGCCACTGCACTGTTAACTGCCTCTTGCTTCTCCTGATGCACTGATTGTTCAACTGCAGCAGGGGATTGAGTTGGGCTAACTGTCTGGGAGAGGTTTATGACTCCTTCCTGATGAGTCATTTCCAGTCTAGCTCTCTCACCTACTACAGCCACAAGTGAAACAGAGGCCTGCCACACCTGTAGCTTATTGGCATCACCAAAGGGAGGATGACATACGTGAAGATGTTCTACAAATGATGTAATATAAGTCAGTAGGTAATACACAAACTAATCCTGCTGTGCCAGAAGACTCAGTTGCCTCCTGTAGCAGGCAGAACAGTGGGCCTCTCACTCTGCCCCTATCGAAAGGAGCAGGGATGAGACATTTTTCATGCAAAAGGGATGAAGACGTACAGACACCAGCACAAAACAACACTCCTATGTACATGTGAATGGTAGCAGAAACCTGGCATTGTGCCCCACAGCCTCACAACTAAGGCAGAGCCCCACATGAAACTGCAAGATAGGAGAAACCTTGAAATGTGTCCAAAGCCTCACAGGTAAGACACATGGTCACATATAAATTCAATGTAGCAGAAGCTTGATATGGTGCCCGCAGCCTCACAACTGAACAGCCATATGTTATCCCTCAATATGCAGCAGTGCCATGGCATACAGCTATGAAACATGGAAAGCACTGTTAGAGTCCACCACAGTAGCCCATCTGGGGAGCCCTAGTATCTGCCAGAGAAAACCGCTTTTAATTACGACCACTGATCTGAATGACTGAAAAATGTTTAAAATTTTAGTTTGAAACACAGCGTCACTGTCAGATACAATACCATTTGAGGCATTTTCCCCTGATCTGTATTTCCCACTTTCAGACATCTTCAGGAGGACACTGTTGCAAGTAATCTTTCCAGTGCCTCCATTGCTTATTGATCCTGAGGATGCTAGAAGCCTCAGTCAAAAGCTTGACCAGGTTGACACAGGCATCCACATTTTTAAATAGGCATGCCTAGGGGCCCATTAGCTGATCCTTGAACCAGCTGTGTAGGAGAAAGGACATGGTCTTTCTCTCTTTAGCATAGTACTGGTAGCCCTGGCCGTAAATATCATGTAAATCAATATGGTAGTTTGTGATTCATGATTGGAATGTAAATTATGAATCATGAGCAATGCAGCATAGAGCCATCAAGAAGAGTGTTATGCGTATACAAGCAGGCAGTATGCACCAAGCACTCAGCTCCGTGTATTGGCAGTATGCTATGGATGTTATCAGTGCATCATGCTACCTTTGCACTTCACTGAAATGGCACAATGTATAGATACTAGCCTTATTTGTATACTTGCTTTGCAAACTGCTATATATACTTGCAGGTTAAGCAGTCATGCCACCATTTTAAATGCCAAACTGTATACTGCAAAAAAGGGAGCAGTAGCTGCTATACAGCAGCTTGAATCAAGTCTCTGGCAGCTTACTTTAAAGAAGACATAGCACTGAGGACATACACAGGGTTCTGCAGTATTGTTATAAGATATATTTTCAGGTGTGTTGTACATTTTAGCCCTTGCCTTGGAACAGATTATAGATACATAGACTATTTTACAATGATTCCCTGCAATTTGTACCTGCATATCGTTAATACATAATATATGTAGCTGTATATGTGCACTGTAGCTCTAGGAGGGTAGCGCACTATCAGGACTGCCTAGCAGTATGATATACTTTGTCATAAACAGACATGCTGCGTATTTGAGTGTGTGTGTGTGTGTGTGTGTGTGTGTGTGTGTGTGTGTGTGTGTGTGTGTGTGTGTGTGTGTGTGTGTGTACCATGGGGACCCTTGTAGCAGGTCTTCTGTGTGAAACTCTGTCTTTGTTGCCCATTTAGCTTACCGTCACTCATGAACCCCACCCCCGGCATAAACTGCCCGTGCTGTTTCTGAATCCAATTCTCTCCCTGTATATCCCTAAAATCCTTTGTATGGCAGCTGTCCAAGCTGTATACATGAACATTTGTAGCAGCCATTGGTCTGAGGTATCACTGGAGCACCCTATTAGCATATTAGTGGTACCTACTGTGTTCTTACTCTTGTCCAAACTTGTAATGTTGAGTATTCCTGTGGCAACCCACTGTTTATAACTGGTTGCCTATTGTCCCCTCTGGTCACTGGCCTATATATATGCCTCAAGTTTCTACAGGTGTCATCTTGTCCTCAGTAGGAGGTGGGTGGCAGAGTGGGTCAGGAGGTTCCAAGGACAGTTAGCTGGTTTGCATACTTCATAGTAGTCATAGTATGTAGCTTGCAGCAAGTTACAAAGATCTTGCAGTGCCCCCCAGCAAGACATACACAGGCAGTGGTGGAATCAGGCCTTCAGTAGGTCAGATAAATGCTCTCTGATGTTTTTAGATTGTGTTGTTATACTGCTTTTCAGCCGTGCTGAGTGGGTTCCTTATAGGCATCATTAACCAGGGCACCTGTGGATAGCCAGCATTACCAAAAATACAGCTCAAACATGTGAAAGGGGGAGACGTTTGTGCACATAATTTGTGACTCTGTATGTTTGATCATTGCAGTACTTGCACTTGCCAACTAGGTGGTCCTCTGAAATTTTACTACATAGGAAGCAGTAGTACAGATGGCGTGTGAGCCACATGGGGGAATCATGGGCACCGCCATGGTGCTGTGCAGGCACAAAGGCTATAAACCACTTGTTGACATAATTTCGTCCACAAACTCTAGTTGTGGCCTATATTGCCACATGTATACAATCTGTATTGCCCAGTGTTTTGGGGAAATGACTGATACCTTAGAATCCCACATGGCTGCAGCTGTCTCCCCTGGTGTATAATGAATCATGGTAAAAGGCATGTTCATCCACATGCATAAGTAGTGTGTCAAGGAATGTATTAAGTATTGTGTAGCCCAACATCTGAGATATGCCTAATGTGTCTCCTTTTGTCTCTGATAGGTTCTTGTAGCTAGTGTAGTAAGTGTAACACACACCTTGGTGTCCACTATCGACCAGTATAGGAAAACCATGCATACTTCCTGATCTTGTTCATGGACAATACGTGTCAGTCATTGCCCATATAATATTTCTGTCCACTTGAAAGTGGTCCATCAGCTGCTGGCTGATTTGTTATGCTAATAGGTGTTATGAATGACAGTGTGCGTGTGAGTGACCATATTCCATGCAGCAACACAATGCATACTGTGTATGTTGACTTTCAATAACTGCCAGAAATCAAAAAGACTGAAGCAGTAACCTGACTTTGCTGTTGCATTCTTGGAAAAATATACTGTAATGCATACATATATTCTACAAAGTAATTTGAAAGTAATTTTTTTCAAGTCTTCTCCCTTTGTCCTTCTTCAACTCCTACCTATATAAATGTTCTGACTAGATTGTTCATCCTCATATATATAAAATAACTAGCCATATCTTGCAACATTCCCTTCTCCCCCAGCATTTAAAAACATTGCAGTATTTATAACATTTAAGCTTTCGTGTACAATTTTGCTGCATTTTGGGTGCCTTACCCATTTAATAACAAATGATATTTTGCTTTTGTTTAGTAGTATTTACTTTTTATTTTGATGACTGCCCAAGTGATTGAGTACAACAGTGTGCCTTCATTACTGCTTTTGCCATCATTTTGTTTTCAGCTGAGAGAGACAAAAATAAAATGCACAATATGAAATAAAATATGCAAGATTTTTTTTAAACCTGCTTCATAAATTTGTATATATGGATTTAAATACAGTGTAGCTGACATTTTTACAAGTTGTTGAAATTAAATTGCTTTGAAAGTTTTTGTCATAAGCACTGCCACTTCTTTCTGCTAAATGTGAACTTTGAAATCACCTTCAGAAATCAGTTGTGTACATCTTATAGGTTCAAAGGTTGTTACTAGGCTATCGGACCTAGGGCCTATACAAGCCTAGCCATAACAATTCCCTGGCTGTTTATTCCAACATTATTTACTTCCCTGGACCCCTGTCTAGCAGGGCGACTGATGTGATCCCCGGGGTGAATTTTCTTTCTCCCATCCAATCATCAAGGTTCCTTTTGAAGATGGCCAAAGAGGCACTCTGCTTGACATGTATGGGCAGTCTATTCCAGAGTCTGGGGAGTCTCTGGGTCAGGAACCTATCCCTCCAGCATGTTTTGTTTATTGTGATGACAAGGTTTAGATCCCTGGAGCATGTGGCTCTCAGGGATTGGGATTTCTTTAAGTGTAGCATGTCCAACAGCTCTGGGTTTTACATGGCCTTGTATGATAAGCAGAGGTCACCTCGGAGTAGACGGTATGTGACAGAGTATAGCTGGAGTTTTTTAAGGCAGTCAGCATAGGGCATCTGCTTTAGGCCTGTGATTCTTTCGTGTAGTATTTCTGTGGCCTTTCCAGTTGTTGCAGATGTCTTGAGAGGTACATACCAAATGGGGTGTTGTATTCTGTAATGGGTCTAATGAGGGATGAGTACAGTGGGACAATGACCTCCTTTTTTCTGGATGAAAAGCCCTTAGTGATGAAGCGTGCAACATAGAAGGATTTCCTGACTGTTGTGACAATGTGGTTATTGAAGGTGAAACCACTGTCCACCTGTGTCCCTAAGTCTCTTATCACACTTTCGGTGTTTAGTGTACTGCCACCTATGTGGTAATTCACGGGTACATGTTTTTTCCCAAAGGGGATAACTGTACATTTCTTGGCATTAAGCTTGAGCCCAATGCTCTGGCACCAAGCATCTGTTTCTATAAGCCCTTTTGTAGAGTATGCACATCATTTGGGAATTCAGTAATGGCTCCCAGTTTGCAGTCATCTGCGAACTTTGTTAGCCAGAGTCCCTTAGTGTTGGCCTGTACTTCAGAGAAGTAGATGCCAAACACGACAGGTCCCAGGACTGAACCCTGAGGTACTCCACTTATCACTTGTCTGGAGCTGGATTTGGAGTCAGCTGCTTTTACAGTGTGGGTTCAGTCAGTAAGCCAGTTGGCAACCCATCGAGTGACGTAGGGATTAATGCCCAGCTTAGTAAGTTTATCTATGATTCCAGAGTGGGGGATGGTGTCAAAGGTGTTGGTGAAGTCCAGATAGGCTGTGTGGACTGCCTTACCCTCGTCCACGGCTTTGGAGACTGATTTGAAGAAGTCAGTCAGGTTCAGAAGACAGGATCGGCCCTTCACAAACCCAAACTGGGTGGGGTCCATTGTTTGAAGGTTGCCAATGTCTTTGTTTATAAGTTCCATGATAATACGTTCCATGGCCTTGCAGTCAGGTTCGTCAGACTGATGGGGCGGTAGTTCCTGGGATCCAAGGTGGATCCCCCCTTGTGGAGTGGAATAACTGTAGCTTTGCACCACTCAGTGGGCACGAAGCCTGAGGTGAGGGTAAGATTAAACATGACACTTAGGTGAGATTCCAGTTCATATTGTAGTTCATGTAGTACACAGCCCGGGATGTCATCTGGTCCCATGGATGCTGTATTCTTAGCTTTGGTGAGTGCATTTTTTACCTGTGTGGCCATTATTACCGGAATTTGGCAATCTTCCGGTATTGAGATAGGTCATTTAGGGGGTGAGAGGGGGGTGAATTTGGCACTGAATTGATCTGCCAGGATATTGGCAATATCCTTGGGATCAGTATATTTAATGCCATTCTGTTGTAGCTCAGAGCAGATGTGAGCATTGCCGTTTGAATTCTTGACATACTTATAGAATGCCTTGTGGTTGCCTTTGGAATCTGGCAATTTTATTTTTGTAACTAGCTTTGGAGGATTTTAAGAGGGATCTCAGCTTCTTACTGAGGCTGGTAAGAGTTTTTTGTATCTTGAGATTTTCCTCTTTTCTGCAACAGTTTCTTCCTTTTGTTGTAAAGTTTGTTTATGGTAGGTGACCACCAGATTGGCTTCCTTTTTTTGGAGGAGAGCATCTTGGTTTTATTTGGGATGGCACGATTCATGCATGAGTGGATGTGCTCGTACAGTGCCTTAGTGTAGGACTCAGCAGTTGAACTTTCAGTTCCCATCTGCATGGGTGTCATGAAGTTTGTAACTTCTGACTTGAGTAGCATGAAGTTGACTTTGGAGAATTTTTTTTATGGATGTTTCCTTACTGGGGGGTGGGAGTGAGATGTGGATGTTAAGAGTGATTAGCTTATGGTCTGACCTGACCAATGAGGGGGTGACCATAGGTGTGGAGCATCGATTTCCCATGTTGGTAATGACCAGGTCTAGGATATTGGAGCTCCTGGTGGGACTTATCCAGGTCATTGGAATTTATGAATTCCAAGAACCGTTGGGCAAAGGTGTTGGTACACAGGTAGTAGCAGTTAATGGCAGGGTAGTTGAAATCACCCAGTATTAGGGTGTTTGGTTGTATATTAATATTTTCCAGTATGTTTAGAAAGGTGTAGTGAGAATCTTGGGGCATGGTGGGGGATCTGTAGCAAGCTACAATTTGGATTGCAGTCTTACCTAGTGTTAGTTGCACCTGGAGAATTTCAGACACGTTGTGTTGGGCAACTAACCTGGTGGTGTGAATATCCTTGGTGAATATGGACACTACTCCACCTTTAGTGTTTCAATCCTGGTTTGGTGACCGAAAAGTGTGGTAAGAGTTGTAGTCTGGTATTGCAGGGGTGCTCTCTGGAGCCTTGAACTAGGTCTCAGTTACTGCACAGATAACAATGTTCTCCATTTTTAGGAGTGCCTCGAGAGAGTGCATTTTGAGGTTTAGACTTCTAGCATTGAGTAGCATTACCTTCAGATTTTGTATGCTTGTACCTGTTACGGTGGTGGTTTTTTTCCTTTTTGTTTTTTTCTTTATAGTAAATGAATATAGGGGCACTAAATATCCTTCATGCAGTGTACCAAAATTAGTATTAATATTTTTGTTTCACCTGGAGGATATGGATATGCCTGCAGTGAACACATGGACAGCAAGACAGACATTTACTTTTTTAGTTAAAACACTTTTTTATCATGCCATTTAGTTAGAGGTTTCAAAAGTATTCACAGAGATTTTAAAATGTGTACTACAGTATATTATAGTGGTGATTTTTGATGTGGGAATAGAGTGCAGAAATTACATTTCAGTTTCAGATTATGGAGAGAGATGTCTATAAGAAATAACATTATATGCAAAAGTGAGAAATGCTGGGCTGTAATGTAAAAATGTAAGTCTACAGAACAGAACTATTCGGCATATTGTAGCATTGCCGTTGGTGTGTGTAAAGATATGTAAAGGCTGCCAGCCTGGCTAGATAGAATTTTGTAGATAATTCTGTAATTTGTAAATATTAATGTAAACCACTGGCTTGTTCTCTTAAATGTGAAAAGACTGTATTGGATGTTGAACTGAAAAAAATGTAACAACAGTGCACCCTGCTGTAAGAAAGCTGATAAGTCGAGCATTGTGAAATTCTTTGATCTAAAACTTGAAACACAGATGTCTGGATGAAGGAATTCTGGCTATTGTTTTGAGACCAGAGTTAATTGCTAGGATTTGCATATATAATTTCTTTTATTACTCTAGCTTCCTGACCAGGTGCAGGAACAAAAGAGCTATTAACCTATGAGAGTCTGTTAGCCTGGGAACCAGAAAGAAATTATGTAATCTGAAATGAATCAGTGGAACTGTGTGTTATCAATTTAAGGACAGAAAGAATGATGGCATTTAGCATTTGTCTTCAGAACATCCAACATCCCCAGCACAGCTTTGGTCTATATCTAAGTTTATTTTAGAACTGTGTTTTCTCTTAGCTATAACTAGGAACTAGGAAGATTAGATTAGTTTTTTTCTGTAATGATGTCAGAACTTTTGTACTGTATTATTTTAAGTATTTCTCTGTGATCTCTGAACTCTTGACTAGCACTGTATAGTAAGAAGTATTGTCTTGTGTTTTAATTATTTATTATTAAATATTTTAAACCTTTCAACTGTGGCTGTTTTGTATAGAGATAATGTATGCTCTAAGAATACATTGCATGTATTTAGTGATAGTGTACAAAGCCACTCCAATAGCCTTGCTGTTCAGTCATGCTTAACATTTAGATAATAATATTGCACAGTATAATTGGACACCCTTTCATAAGGGCCTTTTAGAACTGATAAATATTAGTGGGTGGTGGCAAGTGGTACTACCGTACAGCCTTCCCCAGGAGGGTCTCTGTGGTTGTATATAACTCTTATCTCAAAGTGTGTGTGTGTGTCAGCTACTTGGGCAGGGACACAAAGCACTGGTTGGACAGAAAGGGTGCTGGAGGTTTTAGCTTGCCCACTAGGCTGTAATCTGGATCCTGTAGCTGTGCCAGTGGGGAGTCTTATTGGGGACCTGGAGAGAAAGGGAGAAACCAGCCCCAGACTGTGATCTCTGTGTGCTCTTAAGTGAAATTGTACTTTACTGTGTGTGTATTTATTATCCTTTCCATATATGGACACCCCTCACCGGTGTTAGTTGTGAGGACTGAGGCTCCTTGATTGCTGGGCCAGTGCAAGGGTGTCACATATTAATTGTTTAGCAGTAGTGGGATATCCACATC
The DNA here is from genome assembly GCF_019279795.1 of Protopterus annectens. NCBI lineage: Eukaryota > Metazoa > Chordata > Ceratodontiformes > Protopteridae > Protopterus > Protopterus annectens. Next base: position 301,060,073 of record NC_056727.1, on the reverse strand, counting down.
ACATATTAATTGGTTGGCAAATACTAATTGGCTTGTAGTGGTGTGGATAGTGAATTCCTGTAGCTTGTGTACAGTGATCTCTGAAGGTTTTTGTACTCTAAATCAGTCATGCAGTGAATACTCAGAGTTCAGATCATAATTGTTTTATTTCTTTTGTTAGCTTAGTTAGTGAGTGAGAGCAGGCAGCATGTCAGCAGAGGAGTGCGGAAAGCTGACAAAGAGCCAGCTGGTTGAGATTTGTTAGGCTAAGGGACTGGTGCATGGAACCTAACTAAGGCAGACATGATTGCAGCTTTGGTCACAGCTGCATCAGAAAACAGCAACCAGGAGGACAATCAGACTGGTAGTGGAGATGCACCACACTCAGAGAATGGACAGCGCAACCTTTCAACAGAGGACTTAAAAATCCATCTGGAGCTAAAGAGACCTGAGTTGGAGGCCAAGCATTTTGAAATAGAAGCAGCTGAGAGACTGAGGTGTCTAGAGAGTGAGGACAATGAGAAACTCTGACGTTTGCAGGCTGAGGAGAATGAGAAACTGCTACGCCTGGAGGCTGAGGAAAAGGAAAGGCAGAGGCAGCATGAAAAGCAGATGCTGACTCTTCACCAGAGTCATGGAGATAACCGGGAAGGGAGTAACTGGACCGCAGAAGCATAAAAGATCAGTAAATTTCTTCTGCAGTTTACAGAAGGAGATAATTTTGATAGTTTCACTCATATGTTTGAGAGGGTATCTAAACAGTATGATGTTGACCAAAGGCTTTGGGTATGGTTCCTGACCTCCTTACTCCATGATAAAGCTGTAACTTTGTTGTCTAAAATTTCTGATCAGGAATGTTTTGATTATACTACTGTTAAGAATTGCTTGCTGGAATTTTTTAAGCTAGCACCTGAAACGTATAGGAAAAGGTTTTGTGAGCATCGACGCAATGCAGATGAAAGTGTGTGTGAATATTTTGCTTAACTGAGCACTTATTTTCATAGGTGGGTGAGTGGATATCAGGTCACCACTTTTTAAAGGCTGGCAGACCTTTTGGTGAGGGAACAAGCCCTTAGCACTTTGCCTGAGGACATGAGGATCTGGTTAGCTGATAGAGAATGTGCTACTTCAGATGAGTTGGATAAGAAGGGAGACCTTTACCTAGCAGGCAGGGCATCCTTGCACTGAAAGAGTACCCCCAGTACTACTCATGGCTCTAAAGGAACCCATGATGGGCAGCACAGACTGCCCCAACACAATCTGCCAGTAGCAGTGGAAGCCACTAGTCCAGGTATACATCCAGGACCTAGGGTTAAATGTTTTGAATGCAACCAGTGGGGCCATGTGGCATACAGATGTCCATGCAGGCAAGATGGGGAACAAAAGGTGAGAGAGCCAGTAAGTGGGAAAGACAAAATGCCAATAGTAGGTTGTCTTGACACAACAGGGGTACCGAACTACCATCCTGCAGATGTCCTGATAGGGAAATATTTGGATATGGCATTACCATGTGTTAATGCAGTTACTTGCAGTCAAACGTCGAGACGAGCATGTGGGTCTGGTAGCCTGGGGAGACCCAGACAGACTGCATACATGCAGCCAGGAACTTGCAGCCAGGACTGGTGAGGTGGTTACTTCAGGGAGGGAGCTACTCTGTAGCAGTGAGACTGAAGGTGAGCCACAGCTGCTTGTGGGTAATGATGTTCCCTTGGATAGAGTGACTGCAAAGGTAGAGGTGAGTAGTAGTGCTCAGGCTGACAGTGAGGCACCACTGTCAGAGTATGCCAGACTTCCTGTAGAAGGGGAGCTGGGAAGGTTTACAATGAGGGAGTTGGGACAGGCTCACCTCTCAGACACTACATTGCAAGGTCTGAGGCAGGTAGCTAGGGAGGCACCCGATTCTCAAAGGAAGGGAGAATCTGTATACTGGGACAAAGGGTTACTGTATAGAGAGTGGACCCCTGAGGGAAGACTAGAAGGTGATAGGGTACAGCAGTTGGTAGTGCCTAGAGCCTACTGGTTGGCATTTCTAGCCATAGCCCATGATATTCCCTTTGCAGGTCATATGAGCATAAAACATACAAAGAGACATATTAAGCAGAACTTATGTTGGCCTGGAATTTCCAGATGTAACAGAATATTGCAAGACCTGTGAGCAGTGCCGACAGGTAGGCAAGGCAGGAGACAAGGTGAGAGCTCCCTTGATGCCTTTGCCTGTGATTGAGGAACCATTTCAGAGGGCAGATATGGATATTGTGGGGCCTCTGAGTACCTGAAGATCCACAGGGAAAAAGTATATCTTAGTGGTAGTAGATTATGCTACAAGATACCCTGAGGCAGTGGCTTTGTCCTCCATTGAGGCAGAAAAGGTGGCAAATGCTTTATTAGAGATTTTCAGCAGGGTAGTTTTCCCAAAAGAAATGCTGACTGACAGAGGTGCCAGTTTCATGTCAGACCTGCTGGCTTGTCTGTGGAAGTACTGTGGGTTGAAGCACCTGAGGACCAACCCCAGACTAATGGTCTTGTTGAGAGGTTAAACTCTTAAATTAAGTCCATGCTACAGGCATTTGCAGACCAGTTTAAGAGGGAGTGGGACAAATATTTGCCCCATCTGTTGTTTGCTTACAGGGAGGTTCCTCAGGAATCCACAGGTTCTTCACATTTTGAGTTGTTGTATGGGCATAGAATGAGGGGACCTCTAGATTTAATGTCAGATTAGTGGGAAGGTGAGTGTGAATCTCACAAGGAGTTTGTTGTGGCATATGTCCTAAACCTCAGGACAAGGCTCAGGGAACTCATGGGCATGGCCCAGAAGAACCTGTCAGAAGCCCAACAACAGAAAAAGGTATGGTATGACAGGAATGCTCGAGCTAGAGAGTATGCTGTGGGCAGCAGGTAATGGTTCTCATTCCTGTCAGACACAACAAGCTGTAAGCAGCTTGGGAGGGACCCTGCAAGGTGGTAAGAAAGGTAAGTGATGTTAACTACATGGTAGAACTGCTAGGCATGAGCACAAATTGTACCATGTTAACATGATGAAACCTTACCATGATAGGGAGGCCCTTGTGCTGAGCATTTGGAGCGGATTCCAGGAAGAGTTTGAGGGAGATCTGGTGACTGATCTCCTCAGTGAGGTTCGAACTGGCACCTCAGTGGAAGGGGTAACAATGTCCCAGCAGTTTTCTCCTTCCCAGGTTTGAGAAATCCGAGCAGTGTTACAAGAGTTTGAGGACATGTTCACAGAGAAACCAGGGTGCACCCACCTGGTGCAGAAGCAGGTGGATACAGGACTCCAAAGGCCTATTAGGCAGGCCCCTTATAGGGTGCCTGAGAGAGTCAAACAGACTCTGAGGTAGGAGATACAGAAAATGTTGGAACTCAGGGTAATTCAAGAGTCCAACAGTCCCTGGGCCTCCCCAGTGGTGCTGGTGCCAAAGAAGGATGGCAGCTCCAGGTTCTGTGTGGACTACAGGAAATTAAATAGTCACACAGAGTCAGATGCTTACCCCATGCTGAGGACAGATGAGGCCCTACAGCAGCTGGGTGGGGCTAAGTGTCTTACAACTATTGATCTTACCAAGGGTTACTGGCAGGTGCCCTTGTCTCCCAGTGCTAAAGAGAGGTCAGACTTTGTGACTCCTTTTGGATTGTATGAGTTCACAAAGATGCCCTTTGGGATGAAAAATGCCCCAGCAACTTTCCAGAGGGTGGTAGATCATATCCTAGCAAGAGCAGGAGGGTTTACCCTTGCTTACCTAGATGATATTGCCATCTACAGCCATTCCTGGCAAGAACACCTTCAGCATGTCAGGGAGGTGCTGGGCAGACTACAGAGGGCAGGGTTGACCATTAAGCCCAGCAAATGTCAGGTGGGTATGGCAGAGGTCTCCTACCTGGGACATAGAGTGGGAAGTGGTAAAATCAGGCCAGAATCTTCCAAAGTAATGCACCTGTTACTCAAAATCAAGTGAGGGCATTGTTAGGGACAGCAGGGTACTACAGAAAGTTTTTCCACAGTTATAGTACCATAGCTGCTCCCATCACAGAAATGACAAGGAAGACAGGCCAGATACGGTTGGACCCCAGCATGTGAGCAGGCATTCCAGAAGCTTAACGAAGCTTTGGAAGGACCCCCTGTGTTAGCCAGTCCAGATTACAGCAAAGAGTTTGTTGTGCAGGTGGATGCTTCGAATAATCAGGTGGGGGCTGTACTTAGCCAGATTTCTTCAGAGAGAGAAGAGCACCAAGTGGTTTATCTCAGTCGTAGGCTCCAACCCAGGAAGGACTGCTATGCAGCTGTAGAAAAGGAATGTCTAGCCATAGTGCGGGCACTGCAGAAACTTCAGCCTTATCTGTTTGGAAGAAACTTCACTGTAGTGACAGATCACAATCCCCTAACATGGTTAAACAGAGCCAGCCAGCAAAATCCTAAGTTGCTAAGATGGAGCCTAGGGTTGCAAGTATATGATATGTCAGTGCAACACCACAGTGGGATTAGCAATACAAATACAGATGTGCTCTCAAGACAGGGAATTGGGTAAGTTACTCAGACCTAACCCTCTGAAACAACGTTTCTCAAAAGTCACTTGAAAAACGAGCTTGAGTTCTCCGGGGGAGGGGGGGTGAAGATATGTAAAGGCTGCCAGCCTAGCTAGATGGAATTTTGTAGATAATTCTGTCATTTGTAAATGGCTTATTCTCTTAAATGTGAAAAGATTGTATTGGATGTTGAACTGAAAAAAAATCTAACAACAGTTCACTCTGCTGTAAGAAAGTTGATAAGTCAAGCACTGTGAAATTCTTTGATCTAAAACTCGGAGCCGAGATGTCTGGATGAAGGAATTCTGGCTATTGTTTTGAGACCAGAGTTGATTGCTAGGATTTGCATGTATAATTTATTTTATTGCTCTGGCTTTCTGACTAGCTGCAGGATCAAAAGGGCTATTAACCTCTGAGTTTCTGTTAGCCTGGGAACCAGAAATAAATTATGCAATCTGAAATGAAACAGTGGTACTGTGTTATCAATTTAAGGACAGAAAGAATGAGGGCATTCAGTATTTGTCTTCGGAACTTCCAACATCACCAGCACTGCTTTGCTCTGTATGTAAGTTTATTTTTAGAACTGTGTTTTCTCTTAGATATAGCTAGGAAGTAGGAAGATTAGATTAGTTTTTTTCTGTATTGATGTCAGAACTTTTCTACTGTATTATTTTAAGTATTTATCTGTGATCTCTAAACTCTTGACTAGCACTGTGTAGTAAGAAGTATTGTCTTGTGTTTTTATTATTTATTATTAAATATTTTTAAACCTTTCAACTGTGGCTGTTTTGTGTAGAGATAATTTAGGCTCTAAGAGTACATTGCATGCATTTAGTGATATTGTACAAAGACACTCCAATAGCCTTGCTGTTCAGTCACACTTACCATTCGGATAATAATATTGTACAGTATAATTGGACACCCTTTCATTAGGGCATTTTAGTAGCTGATAAATATTAGTGGGTGATGGCAAGGTGTACCACCATATAGTCTGGGTAAAATGGGCACAGCTGGAGAACCTGTGCCAGCCTTCCCCAGGAGTGTCTGTGTGGTTGTATATAACTCTTATCTCAAAGTGTGTGTGTGTGTGTGTGTGTGTGTGTGTGTGTGTGTGTGTGTGTGTGTGTGTGTGTGTGTGTGAAAGAGCTACTTGGGCAGGGACACAAAGCACTGGTTAGACAGAGAGGGTGCTGGAGGTTTTAGCTTGGCCACTATGCTGAGATCTGGACCCTATAGCTATTCCAGTGGGGAGACTTATTGGGGACCTGGAGAGAAAGGGAGAAACCAGTCCCAGACTGACTGTAATCTCTGTGTGCTCTTAAGGGAAATTGTACTTTACTGTGTGTGTATTTATTATCCTTTCCCTATATGGACGCCCCTCACTGATGTTAGTGATGAAGACTGAGGCTCCTTGATTGCTGGGCCAGTGCATGGGCATCACAGTGTGAAACCTTTTTGTGGAAAGGAGAGCAATATGCAAATATATATATATATATATATATATATATATATATATATATATATATATGCTACAGGCATTTGCAGACCAGTTTAAGAGGGAGTGGGACAAATATTTGCCCCATCTGTTGTTTGCTTACAGGGAGGTTCCTCAGGAATCCACAGGTTCTTCACATTTTGAGTTGTTGTATGGGCATAGAGTGAGGGGACCTCTAGATTTAATGTCAGATTAGTGGGAAGGTGAGTGTGAATCTCACAAGGAGTTTGTTGTGGCATATGTCCTAAACCTCAGGACAAGGCTCAGGGAACTCATGGGCATGGCCCAGAAGAACCTGTCAGAAGCCCAACAACAGAAAAAGGTATGGTATGACAGGAATGCTCGAGCTAGAGAGTATGCTGTGGGCAGCAGGTAATGGTTCTCATTCCTGTCAGACACAACAAGCTGTAAGCAGCTTGGGAGGGACCCTGCAAGGTGGTAAGAAAGGTAAGTGATGTTAACTACATGGTTGAACTGCTAGGCATGAGCACAAATTGTACCATGTTAACATGATGAAACCTTACCATGATAGGGAGGCCCTTGTGCTGAGCATTTGGAGCGGATTCCAGGAAGAGTTTGAGGGAGATCTGGTGACTGATCTCCTCAGTGAGGCTCGAACTGGCACCTCAGTGGAAGGGGTAACAATGTCCCAGCAGTTTTCTCCTTCCCAGGTTTGAGAAATCCGAGCAGTGTTACAAGAGTTTGAGGACATGTTCACAGAGAAACCAGGGTGCACCCACCTGGTGCAGAAACAGGTGGATACAGGACTCCAAAGGCCTATTAGGCAGGCCCCTTATAGGGTGCCTGAGAGAGTCAAACAGACTCTGAGGTAGGAGATACAGAAAATGTTGGAACTCAGGGTAATTCAAGAGTCCAACAGTCCCTGGGCCTCCCCAGTGGTGCTGGTGCCAAAGAAGGATGGCAGCTCCAGGTTCTGTGTGGACTACAGGAAATTAAATAGTCACACAGAGTCAGATGCTTACCCCATGCTGAGGACAGATGAGGCCCTACAGCAGCTGGGTGGGGCTAAGTGTCTTACAACTATTGATCTTACCAAGGGTTACTGGCAGGTGCCCTTGTCTCCCAGTGCTAAAAAGAGGTCAGACTTTGTAACTCCTTTTGGATTGTATGAGTTCACAAAGATGCCCTTTGGGATGAAAAATGCCCCAGCAACTTTCCAGAGGGTGGTAGATCATATCCTAGCAAGAGCAGGAGGGTTTACCCTTGCTTACCTAGATGATATTGCCATCTACAGCCATTCCTGGCAAGAACACCTTCAACATGTCAGGGAGGTGCTGGGCAGACTACAGAGGGCAGGGTTGACCATTAAGCCCAGCAAATGTCAGGTGGGTATGGCAGAGGTCTCCTACGTGGGACATAGAGTGGGAAGTGGTAAAATCAGGCCAGAATCTTCCAAAGTAATGCACCTGTTACTCAAAATCAAGTGAGGGCATTGTTAGGGACAGCAGGGTACTACAGAAAGTTTTTCCACAGTTATAGTACCATAGCTGCTCCCATCACAGAAATGACAAGGAAGACAGGCCAGATACGGTTGGACCCCAGCATGTGAGCAGGCATTCCAGAAGCTTAACGAAGCTTTGGAAGGACCCC